>NC_081180.1:29704323-29992589 GCF_029867415.1 Vicia villosa | reverse complement strand
TGATCAACCAAATCAAAGACAAGTGGGAAACTTACCACCCTGGCTTGATTCCTTACAAAGATTATGCAAGACGTCTGTTGACTTTCTTCAACAAGGTTGAATTGCATCATATACCTCGAGATCAGAATCGAATGGCAGACGCCTTGGCTACTTTATCTTCCATGTTCAAAGTCAATCATTGGAACGATATGCCTACAGTCAGAATTACGCGCCTTGAAAGGCCCGCCTATGTGTTTGCAACCGAAGTAGTCATCAATGATAAACCGTGGTTCCACGACATCAAACGCTTCCTTCAAACTCAAGAGTACCCACTTGGGGCATCAAACAAAGATAAGGAAACTCTAAGGAGACTTTCTGGCAGTTTCTTCCTGAACGGAGATGTGCTATACAAAAGAAACTTCGACATGGTTTTGCTCAGATGTGTGGACAGACACGAAGCAGACATGTTAATGCATGAAGTGCATGAAGGGTCCTTTGGAACTCATTCAAATGGGCCTGCAATGTCCAAGAAGATCTTAAGAGCAGGATATTATTGGTTGACAATGGAATCTGATTGTTACAAACACGTGAAAAGATGTCACAAGTGCCAGATCTACGCAGATAAGATCCATGTGCCACCGACTCTACTCAACGTTCTTTCATCTCCGTGGCCTTTCTCCATGTGGGGTATCGATATGATTGGAATGATCGAACCAAAAGCTTCAAACGGTCATCGTTTCATCTTGGTAGCAATTGATTACTTCACCAAATGGGTCGAAGCAGCATCTTACGCCAATGTTACAAGACAAGTGGTTGTGAGGTTTATCAAGAATAACATCATTTGCCGATATGGTATTCCCAGCAAGATCATTACTGACAATGGTTCAAACTTGAATAACAAAATGATGAAAGAATTATGTGAGGAATTCAAGATTGAGCATCATAACTCTTCTCCTTACAGGCCAAAAATGAACGGCGCTGTTGAAGCTGCCAACAAGAACATTAAGAAGATCGTCCAGAAAATGGTCGTCACTTACAAAGACTGGCATGAAATGCTGCCATTTGCTTTACATGGATACCGTACTTCAGTGCGTACTTCAACAGGGGCAACTCCCTTTTCTCTAGTATACGGCATGGAAGCTGTGCTCCCCGTAGAAGTTGAAATACCATCAATGAGAGTCCTCATGGAAACTAAGTTATCAGAGGCTGAATGGTGTCAAAGCAGATACGATCAGTTGAACTTAATCGAAGAAAAACGTATGACTGCTCTATGCCATGGACAGTTATACCAAGCAAGGATGAAACAAGCCTTCAACAAAAAGGTTCGACCTCGTGAATTTCGAGAAGGTGACCTCGTGCTTAAAAAGATCTTGTCTTTTCAACCAGATTCTAGGGGCAAATGGTCTCCTAATTACGAAGGCCCGTATGTTGTCAAAAGAACATTTTCTGGCGGCGCCATGACTCTTGCAACCATGGATGGTGATGAACTCCCACATCCTGTGAATGCAGATGCAGTCAAGAAATACTTTGTCTAAAAAAATACAAAAGAACAGCTCGGTAAGTCGAAAACCCGCAAAGGGCGACTTAGGCAAAAATGAGCGTCTCGGTGAACTGAAAACCCGAAAGGGCGGTCCAGGCAAAAATTAGAGACAATAAACAGAAAAAAAAATTCATCCTGGTAGATTGAAAACCTGAAAGGGCAATCTAGGCAAAAATTAGGGATTTATGACAAAGTAACTGCATCAGTCCATACTTCGTCATCTGAATCATCTTTTCCATCAAAGGATCTTCAATCAAATCATTATCAATCTGAAGCGACAAACACAGCTGGAACTCAAAGTTGTTAAGGGGATAGTGGTTATTGCTTTCAATGTAGCCTTTTCCGCATAATTACCATTTCCAACTTTTGTAAATACTCCATGGAATCACGCCTTTAGCTGATTTCCATCCTATTAAATAAATTTGAGCCTTGTGCCCATTTGTTTGCAATCTCTAATTTCTTTTAGCTTGCAAAATGACGCTTTAATTGTGTTATTCGTTTTTGAAAAAAAAAAAAAGAAAAAATAAGTTTTAAATGAATTTACTTCACTTTTCTTTTTCAAAATAAAAGCGAAATTTTCCTTTGAGTTGTGAACAACGGAAGGAACATCAGCAGTCGTCTCCATAGGATGAACAAAAGGATTCTCCCTGAAAAATTGTTGAGACAACGGTATTCTTGTCCCAAAAAAAGAATTCTTGAAGCAATTACCCCTCGAGGTAAAGAAGCTCTTCTATCCCCAGTGAAGAAGCTCTTCTATCCCCAGTGAAGAAGGTCTTTTATCCTCAGTGACGAAGATTTTCCATCTCCAGTGAAGAAGTTCTTCCCTCTCAATAAGAAAAGATGCTCATCTTCCCCAGAGAAGTTTAAAGCACACAGCATTGTTCACCTGTGTTATCTACACCGTGTTGAAAAACATTTGCCAAGTATCTGGTTGTATCGCGACGTCGGTCCTTCTCCAGTATATACTCCTCTGTCTGTCAGTATCGTCAGTATGCATGCTACATTCATGACATTCATCATTCATACATATTTACATCATTTATGCATTCTTGCATTTTTTAATGTTTGCCTCAAAATCACTTGTTTAGGATATATCTATCCCAAAAAAAAAGCAAAAAAAGAGAAAAAAAGAAAAAAATGAAGCAGGTATGGGCGTGTCATCTCTCCAATAGATTGTCACCCATAAGCAGAAAGAACATTTTGTTTCTCCAGTTCCCCACTGAGATCATTCCTCGTGGAAGAAGGTTGCTTCAGTTTCTCCTCTCCAAAACAAAGGAGAAAATCCCCATTCGAGTTCATTCCTCATGGGTACAAAGTCTTATTTGACTATTTCTTTCCAATTCATTCTTGGTTAGAACCTTGTCTTTACCAAAGATTCAAATTCCTATTCCTCAAACAGAGTCGTGAAAAACAGACAATAAGCAATAGCCTCATCATCTGAGCAGCTTATGTCTCTTCCAAAAAGCTTTTTCCTCTCTAGGAAATCAATCATGAAGACCACTTGACAATCAGGGTCTTATTACTGTTCACAAGGCTGAATAACCAGTAATTTCCCTAACAAAGTCTCCAGAATCATTTTATCACTTGGCTGATAATTGATCATGTCTTCAAAACCGCTATCACAAGGCTGGTAGTCGGTAACCTTTTGTTCTGGTTATATTATTAAACATGTCTATCACGAGGCTGATAGTCGGTAATATTAACCAAACCTTTGAAACTCTTTTACCTTGTCAAGTCTATCACAACGCTGGTAGTCGGTAATACAGTTTCATACCTTTCACCTTCGCATTATTAAACAAGTCTATCCCCAAGCTGATAGTCGATAATGTCGATAGGTAACCTTTTCTTACAAAGCTATCATTCTCTGGCGAAGCGTACACTTGCTTCCCGAAAAGAGAAAAACGGATTCTCTTCCTAAAACGGATTGAGACATCCTTCCCGATCTCTTTTCCCCAGCGGAGTCAGTTCTTGATATTCCCTCGGTAAAGACATTCTTGCATCATTTGCAATTTTGGTATCTTAGGTCCAAAATTTGCGTCTTCTGATATTTAAGTCTCTTCCACCCTATCAAAACGAAGATTTTCAATCTTCATGTCTCAGGTTGAAGAAACTTAAATAGGGGCATCTGTCATACCCCAATTTTTGACCTAAGATACCACCTCATATCATTGCATATGCATCATTTGCATCTCTAACAAATTGCATAGCTTGTGTTTGCTACTTGTGACTCAGCAGGATTTAATCAGGAAATCACTCATCAGTACAAGTAACAATCAATTAGGGTTTTGTTCTCCCTTCATCTCAAAAGAACTATCTTCATCAACAATCAACATTTGGTCCTCAGAGATTCATTTCAACAAATTCAACAGCTTTGAATCGACTGAATTAGGGTTTTGACTGAAGACAGCATGCTCTTGACTTTTGCTCAGGATTTGACCTAATGACTTGGGACATGACCTCAAGACCCCAAGTGCATCATTTTGACCTAATCCATTGGCTCAGAACATCTCCTACACAAAGATTGATCAGACAAATCCTCAGATCAGAGTTTTGAACTATCAGGGACTGAAATCAGGGATCACATTTGGGAAACCCTAAAAATCTCCAGGAAGTCAATCAAAGGTTTCAATCATCCTCAAATAATCCCTATGACAACATCCAATGGAAATTACATCTCAATTCAAGACCTACAGTTATCAATTTCATCTGGTCGACAATTAGGGTTTTTGACCTAATTCACTGAACAACTGACCTTTTAATCAGGAAATGATGCTACAACTCAAACCATGGCTCAATATCCTCTAATGCCTCAATATGATCCATTCATACCATTCATATGGTGAGGATAGCCTGTTTCATTTGAAATCTCCAGAAATGCGATTCGTCTGAAAAAGTCAACTGTACAAGATCACCATTGACTTTTGGGGAATTTTGGTCAACCATGACTTTTGAAGTTTTGAATCATCAATATATGATATGAGAAGTCATTTGATCAAGAAAAATCAAGAAAATCAATCAAGAATCAAAAAGTCAAAAGTTTGACTTTCATACTTAGAAAATTTTTCCAAGTGTTTTTCATGGTTTTTTCCAAACTTTGGAAGGGAATAACTCAAAATTTCACCTACAAACTGAAAAAAACTTCCAACATGAAAGTTGTAGATTTTGATCCAATAAACAACTTTGACACATATAATTTTTTTCCATAAGATCAACCATTTAAGAGATATGGAGCTTCAAAGTTGGTACTTTTTGAATACTTCACTTAAAACTTCATTTTTCTCAAAGTTCATGGATCTTTTTCACCCATTTCCTTAAAGGTCTTTAAGAAACTTTCAACTAGGGTTTTGAAGTATGCAACATGAGCTTTCCAAAATGTCCAAGAGCATGAAAAAATATGGAGTGTAGCTATGGTTTTGAATTATGCATTTAGTGATCATTTTCACTTGAATTTTCACCATTTTTCACTAAGTTTCAAGACTACATGACCTATAATCCAAGCAATGATGCAAAGAGGCAATAATTGAAGATATTTTCTCTGATTTGAGATCAGAATGGAAGAGGATAAGAAGCTTGAGTTTTAACCATGGTTTGGTCACTTTAACCATTTTGCATTAAATGTAAAAGATTCCTTTTTATCTCTTAAGCCAAATCATCAAACTTTGATCAAGTTGCAAAGCTCTGAGTTCAAAAACTTTGGCCTATAAATAGAGGTTCAAATCACTCTTCAATTCACACCAAAACCTCACAATTATAGGTTTTCTCTCTTCTTTCTTGAATTGCAAGTTTCTTAAGTTTCAAAGAGGTAAAATGCTCAACCTCTAAACCTTTGAAGTTCTGAGCAAAATGATGCTTCCCACAACTCATAAACATCATTTGAAACTTGTTTGAACCACTCATACACCCCAAAAACACCTCAAGCTCAAAATCACTACCTCACTTCTCAAATATGCATAACCATGGCCTTATCATGCCAAAATCCATTCAAGATCATTTCTGTCCAAACTAACACTTCCAACACCTCATATATATCACATATGAACTATCCAAACACTCACATATGATCTGAAACATCTCCATCTTCAAATTCGATTCATACTTGAAGCAACTGCAGATCGGGTGCCATGGCCATGCTCAGATGAATTCAACTTGTTCCAGACATGCAGACACCTTCCATAATCATCATAGAAGCTATTCAGATTGATACAAAGCATCTGTAACACCTCCAGATCAAAATCCAATTCTCAGTTTGGCCGTTTTTGAGGTAAGTGCACTTGAACTTCAAACTCTACTCTCCACGCATCATAAATGAAATATGAACATACCATCTCATTTCTGCACACATGAGGATCATTAACCCTCAATCAATTGCATCATAACTTGCACATACACAATTTCAGATTGAATCATAGAATTAGGGTTCTTCGTGTTCATCAGAAAATTGATAGCCTTAGAGTGAAAATAAATGCAATTAAAGACCACCATCATGATCCTTATGAAAAAACGAGTGAGTTAGACCCTTCACTTGATCAATTTGGTTCAGTTTTCAGAAAATTCAAATTCAAATTGGGATTGTGTTCTTGGCGCGTTTTTTGGTTCATAAGTTTTGAAATTCAGTTGAGTAATATATTCTACCAAGCGCGTATTACTAACAAGCCACAAGCGTGGCTCAGCTGGTTATTGTTTTGGTTGGTGACCTTAGGGTCACGAGTTCAAGTCCTCTAGGGACCAAACCATTTTTTTTAACACTTGTTTTTCTTCATTTTTTTTACAACTTTAATTAATTAATTAACACATCAAATTAATTCATTTTTCATTCATTTTTTGTACACTCTTTATTTAACACATATATTTTATGAATACCAAAAAAAATCACCAAAAAATATTTATTTAATACATTTTTAAATAGGTTTAAAATGACATGTTTTTAAGTGTTTTTTAATACTTTAAATTTTGTTTTTCATTTGATTTTTCAAACCTAATCACTTGTAAATATTTTTGTGATCAAACCCTAATTTTTTAGGTCTTAATTAAGCATTAAAATTTGAGTTTTCCATAATTAAGTTGACTTTTGTCAAATTCAAATTGTTTTAAAACAAACGATCATTCTTTTCAAAACAATAAACCATTTCTTTTTGAAACTATTGATTAAATCTTTTTAATTGATCAATTGATTTTCAAAACGATGTGGGGCCTCTCGAATATTAGAGAGTATAAGACCCACTCTTTTTTTCCTTTTACAGTTTTTCTTTGTACAGAAAACTTTTTCAAAACAATACTTTTCAAACTGTTTTTTAAAACAATAAATCTCACATCTTTTTTTTCAAAACCACCCACCCTGTTTTATGAAAATAAAACAGGGGCCTCTCGAATATTAGAGAGTGTAAGTCCCACTTCTTTTCTTTTTGTACAGTTTTTTTTAAAACAAATAAACTTTTCAAACAACTTTCAAACAGTTTTTCAAAAGCGAAACCTCGCGTCTGTAAATAAACAATCAACGATGTTTTGTAAATACCACGGGCCTCCACGTAGGTATAAGTCCCAAGCCCTTTTGTACATACCCATTCATGTACATGAAATTAGGTATTTCATTGTACGCCTTTTGTACATATCTCGATCAGTTTGATTTTTAACTTTGAATAACAAACCAAAAATGAAGGTTTCTTTAAATCTTCCCAAAAATACCATGGGCCTCCATGTAGGTATAAGTCCCAAGCCCTTTTTGTAAATACCTGTTTACATAGCTTTGAATAAATTCAAGTGGACCTCTCCTCGAGTATGAGTCCCGAGCCCCTATATATACAAATGGAGCATGCTTACAGGTATATTTCCTTCATAAACTCCATTATATACACACACTGTGTCATATATATAATTATTCATAACTTGTTCATGTTTGTTCATGTTTGTTCATACTTGTTCATGTTTGTTCATATGTGTGATATGTGTGTTTGTTCAACTTAGTATAACACTAGGTTCCCCATAGCCTCCTATTGGGCTTCGTGCAAAGAATCTCCACTAGTTTAGGTTAGGACATAGAGTATGGTTTCCCGGTGAAATCGCTCTAAGAGCTCAGACCAACTATACCATGCCTCCCCTTGGGCTTTGTACAAACGAGTGACCCTCCCATAGCCTCCTCTTGGGCTTACAATGCAAGGACCCTGGATTGTCCCTCCCATAGCCTCCTCTTGGGCTTACAATGCAAGGACCCTTGGATAGCCTCCTCTTGGGCTTCGTACAAGGACCCACGGGCTTCTTATAAGCATCCCCAATATCCAAATCAAAATACCCTAGGAGATTAGACATTTTTCATCTCTATGCTAGGAGTATCTCTTTTATATCATCACAAACAATCAATCAATCAAAATCAAACTTTTTTGCCACAAGGCTGGCTAATCAATCAAACTGTTTTACCACCGTACTGGATGATTAATCAAAGTTTTTGTCACAAGGCTGACTTCATTGAAACTTTTGCCACAAGGCTGGCTGATTAATCAAAGTTTTTGTCACAAGGCTGACTTCATTGAAACTTTTTGCCACAAGGCTGGTTAAACAAAAACATCTTTATCATTCTAAGCGCCATAAGTGGCACAGCCCCGGGCTTATAATGAAAAGATTTTCAAACAAAATCAAACAGATGTATGTGATGATATAGATTAGATACATCTAGCATTTAGACGACATTTGTCTATTTTCCTTTGCTTCCACTAGCATAAGTGGGAACTACGATTGCTCTGACTTTCTCAACATCCCTTTGAGAATACGTAGGCACAAGGTCGATCCTTGGCGAGCAAAACAAAACAAAAAAAACCATTCAAACCTTAGCACCCGTAGACCCCGAGCTACAGATGCTCTGATTCCCTCTAAGGGATATGTATGCAGAGGATCGCGATGATCTTTGCGAGCATAATCAAACAAACACCTTAGGTCCCACCTATTTCACAACAGAACCTTCACCGTAGCATAGAATAAAAAACAATAAAGAACCCTGTAGAGTACTACAGATACGTTGGGTGCTAATACCTTCCCTTCGTATAACCAACCCTCTTACCCAAGATCTCCCCCCACTTTTAGGTTATTGCAGCTTTTTTCCTTTTCCTCCTTTGGAAATAATAAAAAGTTTGGTCGGTACAAAAGAAAAATCATTTTTTGAGCACTCGAGCCCAAAGAAGGCATCAGGTGTCTCATCCACAAAAAAGAGGAACAAAACGGTTTTTCGCCCGCGACACCTGTATCACAATCAATTACCATCTATACGAGGTAATTCACGTCACCATAATATTTCATCTTCACTTAGTCACAAAATCATCATCACAAATATATTCAACATCACATATTACAAATCATCACAAAACATCGTCATGTTTCGACACATCATCGCAATTATACAACTTCGCATAAAAACGAGTCATTCCATATATATCCTCATGCTTCGGCATATCACAACAAACATACAATTTCGTGTATTAACAAAATCGTCCAAATCAAAACTACAATTTCAATCAATTCGTAAGATAATCTTAATATGCTAATTTATCAAGTAAACCGACTCAACTTCAAATTATCAACTAATTCAATTAGACATAATATTATTTATCAAGACAACATCATTGACATAGCAATATATTATTCTCAACATAAATATTCAACCAAATCACGATTACGGTCAAATTCTCAAGATACCGTAAATTACCGATAAACCGAATAATTTATCCAAATCTAAGTATTTTACAATTAAATAGACTCATTGAAATTAATTCAACTATTAATTAAATCAACCAATTAATAATCTTATTATATTAATTCAATTCAACATCTAACTAATTAACTATCATATTAATTATCCCAAATAATTTACAATAACCAAAATAATAGATTTACTAAATAATAATAGTTTCAATTTCCAATTGCTATTAGTTCAAGTTATTATTCTATTATTACTACCATATCATCCTTTGTATTTTTTCAATATATATAGCTATTATTAATATATCTCAAGTGGTGGAATAAGATAAGAATCACACAGTAAGTAAATATCACATTGAAATAATGGAACACGGTACAGGATATTACATTCAGACGCAGCACCTCCAAGAACAACATTATCACCGAATTTTTTTTCATTTGCAGTATCAAAACAGAGAATAAAATTAACACACCACAATGACAAATCTATACCCTAAACCCACATAAAATTCATCATATTCCCATTTAGGTAGTAAGAATCCCCTCTTACCTTGGATTGAGTGCAGCTCTAAGAAGATTCAATGGAAAATTGGAGAAAAATGACACTTTAGAGCAACATTTTAGGTCTCCTTCCTCTCCTCTTCACAACCCTAGCTTTTCCCCTCTTTTTCTTTTTCGGATAGCACTTGTGTTTCTACTACTTCTATTTCAAAAATAAGACTACCTTAGTCACTTAACACACAAATGGGCCTAATAAAATATACCCCTTATTACTTAAAGATACCATAAAATAAGCCCAATATATTTTCTACACTTAATGTAAAAAAATAACACTTCCACTTAAATGTCAATAAAATAAAATCTGATTATTTTAATATACCGACTTATTACTCAATGTCTCATATTTCCGGTCTAATCTTAATTACTCATAAAATTCCCAAAGCACTAAATAATAACTCATTAATATTTCTAATACTAAAAATATTAAAATTATCGATTAAATATGAATCCGCTATCTCTAACTAATACCGACTAAATCATCCCAAAACGCGAAAATTTCAATAAACATCTCAATAAATAAATAAATAATATTATTCTTCCGACTATCCGACTAAAATCTGACTTTAACTTAATAAATCCAAATATGCCTCTTAAAATAATACTGACCAGCCAAATTCAACTGAATCCAATATTTAAATCCTTTAATAATTTAATTAACCAATTAATTAAATTCGGGGCGTTATAGAATGCCTTCTTGCGACATGTTGAGGAGGGTGTCGATACCCAAATATTCCCACAGTTTGCTCTTGCTGGGTTTCAAGCGTGCCACCCAGGCAACAAATTTAGGGCACTTTAGTGGGGGAGCCGTTTGAAAGTTCCTGTCATAAAAGCGCAGAGAGAGAGGTCTTGGAGTAGTTATTAAAGGACTGGTGTCTTTGCTAGTGGGGAAGACAGCGCCTCCATCAGTAGTATAGATTTCAGAAGGAGCATCGACGGGTAATGGGCCTAGAAAAGATAAGGGGGCACCTTAAAGATGAAAAGGAATAAGTACCTGAGATTGCCAAATTTTGGCTTTTCATCTGTAAATGGAGGTTCAGGAACGTAAGGCTTGCCATCGATGAGAAGAAGTTCATAAGATTTGGGTGGAGATGTGTGTGAAGCAGAAGCCGCCATTGTTGCAAAAACAAGCTTTTGGAAGAAGAGACGCTTGAGGAAAAAACCAGAAAATGCAAGGAACTAAGGGAGAAACAATGAAGATGGTAAAGAAGAAATATTTTTTCTAAGGAAGAACTATTTATAGCCAATGGAAAAATGTCACTAAAGTGAAGAGACGTGGCGAAAAAGGGTGTTCGTGGGATTAGGGTCCTGCACGCGTGGAGCCCACTGTTGCTACAAAAAGAGCGCTATTACATCGCATTGATTGAAACCACGTCTTGAGGCAGAAAACGTGGGGGAAACAATGATGACATGACGTCAGCAGACAAGACGTTATAGTTAACCTACTCAACTAGGTGAGCGCAAACGTTTAAGTCGAAACGAGGGGAATGGAAACGTTGGGTCGAATTCAAGTTTTTCATAGATGCCACTTGCACTCATCGTCTGCAGGTCGAAGTGACATCTATGAGGGGGTGTAATACGGTGAACTGACTTTATCGAAATGTGCGGATAGCAAGAGTCACCACCGACTTTTATTTTATCCAAATTAAATTGAAAGGCTAAAAGAACAGGAAAAACCTTTTAAATAAAAACTGAGTTCGGGGGGTAATTTATGCAAAGGGAAGGTGTAAGGCACCCTTTGCATCCATGGTTATTCATGGGCTCTTAATTGCTTTGCTATTTGAAAGAAATGTAGAAGAAGAAGAAACAAGGACTTTAGCTTGTAAATGAGCGTAGCCTTTAGAGTGTTTTAGAAAAAGATGTAAGAAAAGATTTAAGACAGAGCAAGGCAATTAGGGGCAATTACCTGGTTAGATGAAAAATGTTCTTTTTACCCTTTCAGGGCTATCCCTACCATTAGAGGGTAAGGAAGTCCTTTGATTTGGAGGTTAACGGGTCATCAAATTATCGTTCACCACAAGACTCACTACAAGAAATACTGCAATTTTCCAGGGGTTAAACCCCTCACTAAAGGCAAAAACCCCTCACAAATGCACAATTTGCGAGGGGATAGCTCCCCTAGCAAAACAGGGGGTCGCAAATCCATTACCGAGGGGCTACCCACTTTGCTAAATTGCCAGGGGCTACCCCCCTCGCTAAATAAAAAGTCAAAATTCTACTCTGCAGCCTACAGAAATAGGCACCAGCTAGCAGTCTGCAAGGGGGCAGACTGCGTCAAATATATTGCTTGGGGATTAGCCCCTCGCAAAATGCAGCATATATTTTTTTGCTTGGGGATTAACCCCTCGCAAATTGTTTATATTTTGAAAAAAAATATAATTTTCAAAATCGTACATAATAGTTAATATATATATATATATATATATATATTTATAATATAATTTAAATTATAACAAAATATATAATAATAATTCAAATTATAACAAAATTATTATAATACATATAATAATTAATATTTAAGCAAATATATTAAAAATTAAACTCCATACAAAATTACAATAATATTTAAAAATAAGTTCAAAATAGTTAACACAAATTGTTCCATACAAATTAAAATAAACTTAAATATGTAAATTTAATTATTCCCCGCATCTTGTTCCTCCTCTTCTTCATTAGCTCCTCCATATCCACTAGTTCCTCCAAATCCACCACCACCCATATTTTGTGAAGCAAAAAATGGATCAAACCTTTGTGACCGCTCAATTATAATTCGCATTGCTTCTTGATACTCTTGTGTCTGCCTCCTCATTTCTTCCTGAAATTCTCTCCTCATTTCTTCCCGTAATTATCTTTCTCTTCTTTGCATTTCCTCCTGCATCTCTAATTGTTTTCTCTTCATCTCTTCAATTTCCAAATTTCTTGCTGCTACTTGTTGTGCTGCCTCAGTATTTGCCAAGTTTCTCACAGTTTCAAGCATTTCGGCGATTAATATAGGTGGAGTGGATGACCCTTCTCCATCAGCATATCTCATTTTGAAATCTCTACTACGCCGCTGATATTTTTGGAATACCCTCCAGTACAATATATTCTCCCATTTTTCTTCTTTCCACCTAAAACCTTATACCAAGTCTGAAAACCAATACTAGGGTCAATAGGATACCCCGGTGGTGGTTCGGGTATTTCAGGATGCTCTGACAACTTTATAGCAAGTTCTTTATCAAAATTCTCCTATAAAAAAATTAAATGTTATCATGATTCAAATAATCTATGTACATATAAAAGAAATAAATAAAATATCTTTGATATAAAAATAACTTACTTGAGTGATTTTTACGCGCTCGTCAATAAACTCTCCATTTCTCTTGAGATGAGTCTCCATGTGGAGCTCATTAAGAAGTGGAGTTCTGCCTAATTCTTCACGCTAAATAAGTAAAAAAAATTAATTATACATAATGCAACATTTAAATAATAGTTTAAGAAAAAATTAATAAATTTATGTACCATCCTTCACGCAACTTCAACCACACTAATACTTCCCGCTGCGTAGTTGCAGCTACCAACTTCAGATGCTCTATTTTTCATTGCCTGCTTAGATATTTCCTTAAACTTATCAGAATTCCAATGATCAATAAGCTTTGGGAATATTTTGAGTGCCTGCTTAGATATTTCCTCATGGTATCAGAAAATTGAGCAACACATTTTGAGTGAAAGTTTTCTTTAATCGCGGCCTCGTCTCTAACATCCCAACAACATTGCTCCTACATTGTTGTATGAATTTAAAAATATTAAATAAAGTACAATCATGAATATCACAAAAATTAAAAAGGAAATGTCAAAATGAATAAGTAAATTATACATGAAATGCCTGAAACCATTTTTCCCTATCATCTTCATGTACAGCTCCATAAGACGGCCAAAATTATGTGTACTTCTCTTTAATAATATTTGTTATGATCGATACTGCATGATGTGAGGGAACAATTCTAAACAACAAAATCTTGAGTTAGTATTGATTAAATAAAAGTCATATTTAAAATATAATATAAAAACACAAAAACTTATGATCCTGAATCGGGATAAATGATTAGTCTGCCCTCATGATACTTAATTTTTTGAGTTCTATTTTTTTTCAAAATACGCTTCCTCTTCGTTTGCTCCTCAGCACTAGTATCCCCAGGAGCGCTGGTATCTCCAGGAGCACTGGTATCTCCAGGAACACTGGTATCATCCTCTGAAGGAATGGGTAATGGCATGCTAGATTCACCTGTCTCCATATGCATGGGTAATGGCATGCTACCAAATCCACCCGTCCCCATATGCATGGGTAATGGCATGCTAGATCCACCTGTCTCCATAGGAAAATATGTGGGATAAGAGTATCTAGGAGGACAAAAAAAACCTGATCCAGGGGGCTTGGATAGTAATCCAGTGAAAGATCCAGACATGGGCGGTGTAGGATGCATAGGCGGTGTAGGATGCATAGGCGGTGAAGGATGCATAGGGGGTGGAGTAGAGCGTGGCATAGGAACGAACATATCTCAGTTAGGAACCTCCTCTACAATGAATCTAGTACGACGAGGCTTATGTTGACCCTTACCTTTTTCATCTTTTTTGGGTGGCATTTTTTCCTGTTACACAAAATAATATTTGAAAGATAATTGCACAAGATAATATTATCAAGTTAATATTACATAAGATGATATTTGAAAGTTAATATTGCACAAGATACTATTTGAAATTTAATATTACACAAGATAATATTTGAAAGTTAATATTGCACAAGATAATATTTAAAAGTTAATATTACACAAGATACTATTACACAAGATAATATGTGAAATAATCAAGATAATATTACAGATTCAATTTATTCATAATCATAATCTTCGTTGTCTTCATCGCATCTGATATTATTGTCTTCAGACTCTCCTAGCTCTTCATGCTCTTCTTCCATAGGATTTGTTGACAAAAAGATACTTGCGTCAACTTGTTGACCCTCAACTGCAGTATCACACAAACTTACAATCTCCTCAATTTCAATTACCTCATTAACAGGTGAAATATCATCATGTTGGTATGCAACATCTTTCATTAACTCATCAGTCTCAATGTGACCCATTGGGTTGGACTTGATTACAACACACCATTCTCGTTTGCGTGGGGTAATTGAAGGATAAGGTACATAATAAACTTGCCTAACATTGTGTGCCATAATGAAAGGGTCATACTTTTTGTACTTTCTATCTCTTCGAATCTCAACAGTGTTATACTTTTTTATCAATTTTCGTTCCTCTAGAAGATGAATCATACCAATCACAATAAAATAAGACAATTTTATTTTCCGAGTCCATATAATTATAAACCAACTCGTAAATATGTGACACTACGCCAAAAAGGACTTTCAATAGCACTTTTTTTAACATTTAATAGCGCTTTTAAGTGCTATTAAATCCCCCGCTATTATAGGTCGACCACCTATGATAGCGCTTTTAAGCGCTATTAAAACCCCAATTTTAATAGCATTTCTCCCAAAGTGCTAATATAGGGCGTGTATCTCCGCTAATGTTATCTTTTATTTTTACGAGATTTAATAGCACTTTTTAAAACAGCGCTACTGTAGACACTTTCCTTTAATAGCACTATAATTAAGAACGCTATTAGAGACTTTTTTCTTCTAATTTGAGCTTTTTTTTTATTATTCAATACTAAAGAAAAATAACACTATTATTCTTCTTCTCAACATGTGAATATATATAATATTGTATATAAAACATGATCTTAATTTGCATTGCATCTACAAATGAGATTTTGTAATATCACATTCCATGTCATTAAACTAATTGACTACTACCAATACTAATGTTTCTATGTAGTTGTTACAAAAAAATGTTATATGACATGTTTATTTAAAATAGAGAAGCTTTTGAATGAATAAACATAATAGGCTAAATATAATATTATGAAATAATTGTTTTCCTCTTATGGAGCACATATACAACCATATCAATATTTATGCACATATACAAGTTCTTATTTTATCAATGAAGACCATATGATAAAATTTGGAGTATGTGACAATGACAAAATGCTACACCTTGAATCAGCTTAAAGCATAGCATGACGTTGGCACTCAATTGGCAAATGCCATTATTTTTCTTAGGCTATACATGGTGTCTCTGTTTCGAACCTGAGGCCTTGCAGTTGTCCTCAAACTTCATCTTTCATTAGACTAGTGAGCAGCCAGTGAGAATTCTCACCTTGTATCACATTTTTCATCAGTGCACCAACCTTTCTTATCTACTATTTTCATGATAAATTGTTCAATAGTTAATCAATCACCAAGCAATAAATTATTAATTGTACGTAACTCTCGGCTACACTAATTAAAAAAACTGTTCATGAATAATTAAATAGGACATGCCAATAAATGCTAACCTTGACTAGGAAGTATATTATTGGTAATGGTGTTGTGAGATTTATTCTTCTTTGTGAGAATTTTTGTAGATATTTTATGTAAATAATCATACTGAAAAAGAAGGAACACAAGTAGCGAGTTAAACAATTGATGTTCAACATAATGGAAACCTAAGCTTTCTTTGAGGATGAGAAAGAGAAGATGGGAGAAAATCTCAATGTATTGATAGAAAAAACTAGTTACGATAACATGATAATAATGCATAGTTGCATGAGTAACCATGAATGAAAGTGGAAGCTGCACAATACTCATAATGAATAAACCTTGCATGTAGCAGCAGTATAAATCTTATCTTCAAAACTTTGAGCAATCTTCCAAAGTTCAAGTAATCCCTCATACCCACAAACGTGAAGATGTTTTTTTTAATATGCCCAATCTACAAATGAATAGAAACATTAAATATGGTGATACATGTTATATTTTACTTTTTTACGTAAAAAACAGAGTACATATTTTTACTTTTCTTTACATATTAATAGAATTCTTACATTTTATTGACAATTTTTTGGCGGGATACATGATCCACTTGAGTTCTCCAATCAATAGTAACGAGAATGGGTTCAGAACCCTGAGTAGGTGTCCAATTATTGGAAACCATCTAATCTGAATTACCTAATGAACGAGAAAAAGTACTGTCATAAGCTCTAAGAAAGACACTAACTGATGGTGTAGTTTGCTAATCGCAGTCAATAGAAAACTACATGGTGCATTCAACTTCTATTGTGAAGTTTCATGTACGCTACAATGAAGTATCCCCGTGAATCTATAGTTTCTTTCCATTCTGAAAATCTATATATGAATAAATAGTATTTATGCTATAACATACCAATGATTCTAGAACACAACAAAGATTAAATAAACTTAGAAAGTATTATTATCTTATCTAAGCAGTTGAAACCACCGTAAGAATGGTGCAAAACTCCATTGTTGGAGTGAGAAGCAGTAAAAGAGAAAAGTTAAAGAGGAAGAAAGAGATTATGAATTTCTCAATGAATCAAGTTAGTTACATTATGGTTTATATAGGTGGTTATGAACCTAACAGAAACCTAACTGAAAATATCATGTAACTAACTATTCCACATTATTCTGCCACGTCAGCCTTATGCTTTGTCACCCCCCCCCACAAGCTTGAGGTTGATATATGTTGATCAAACCAAGCTTGGAAATACAGTCATGGAAAGGACGTGGTCCTAATGCCTTGGTGAATACATCAGCAGCTTGATCCTTTGAAGCAACAGGTAACAAACGCATAACTCCAGCTTGAAGTTTCTCACGAACTAGATGGCAATCTATATCAAGATGCTTGGTACGTTCATGAAACACGGGGTTAGCGGAAATGTGAATGGCGCTTTGACTGTCGCAGTAGAAAACCGGCAATCGCGATGGATGTTGTTTGAGGTCATGTAACAAAAAACACAGCCATTGAAGTTCCCTAGTAGCAGAAGCCAGGGCACGGTACTCAGCCTCAGCTGAAGAACAACTAACTGTGAGTTGTTTCTTGGCTTTCCAAGATACCAAGGAGTGACCAATGAAGAAACAATAACCAGAAACAGATCGTCGAGTGTCAAGACAACCACCCCAGTCAGCATCACTAAAACCGGAGAGTTGTAAGTCTGAATTCTGAGAGAGGAGAATACCATGAGCAGGTGATTGCTTGAGGTACCGTAGCACACGCAGAGCAGCCTTGTAGTGAGACTCAGTGGGTGCACTCATGTATTGACTCAGTTGTTGAGTAGCGAATGCAATATCAGGTCTTGTGGTAGTAAGGTACAAAAGTCTACCCACGAGTCGCCTATAAGCAGTGACATCAGAGAATATAGATCCATCGTCTTGATGCAAGCGAGTGGAAGCATCTAAAGGGGTAGTGACAGGCTTACAACCAGTGAGGCCAGCATCCTTTAGAAGTTCCAAGCAGTATTTACGTTGGCATAGTGTAATTCCCTTGGAGGATCGAGCCACCTCGAGACCCAAGAAATATTTTAATTCCCCAAGATCTTTGATATGGAATGTGCAGTCCAAAGCTCGTTTAAGATCATTGAAGACGGTGAGAGAAGTGCCTGCCAGGATAATATCATCCACGTATACCAAAATGGCAGTGAATGAAGAGGAATCAGACTTAGTGAACAAGGTATGGTCTGCATGTGCATGAGTAAAACCTTGCGCCTGAAGAAAAGTTGTTAACTTCTCAAACCATTGACGACTTGCTTGCTTCAAGCCGTAAAGAGATTTATTTAACTTACAAACTTGCCCAGGCTGAGAGGAATGAACACCTTGTGGCAGCTTCATGTAGACAGCTTCGTGTAAGTCACCGTGTAAGAACGCATTGTTCACGTCTAATTGATGAAGGTACCAACCATGTATTGCTGCAAGAGCCAGAAGAACACGAATGGTGGAAATCTTTGCCACTGGGGAGAATGTCTCGAAAAAATCTAGCCCTTCAGTTTGATTGAAACCTTGTGCCACGAGCCTTGCTTTGAACCTCTCTATGGAGCCATCAGCATGTCTCTTTATCTTGTACACCCATTTGCTCCCAATAGGAGAGGCATTAGGTGGCAAGTCAACAAAATCCCATGTCTGATTTTGCTCCAAGGCATTCAGTTCTAATTGCATGGCCTGAACCCATCTAGGATCTTTAGTAGCTGCTTGATAGCTATTAGGTTCAGTTTCAGAAGAAAGGGCCATGATGTATGCATGATGAGGATGAGACAAATTATCATATGCAAGATATTTATCAATAGGATACTGGCTATGAGAAGAGACAGAGGTACATATGTAATCCTTCAAATGTGTAGGTGGACCAGACACTCTACTAGATTTTCTAGTAACATCAACCACTGGTGAGTTAGAAGGATTGAGGTCATGAGAAATAGCAGCATCCTTAGAAGTGGAAGGATGTTCAACAACCATATTATCAGAATCAGTATTAGATACTTGATCCTCATGCTCAATTGAAGAAGTATGGTCATCATTATCAAAAGATATAGCAATAGCAGGTTGAGAATTATGAGTAGAAGAAGAAGAAAAATTTAAAGGAGTATCTATAATAGGCATAGAAGACTCTGAATGAGAATGATCAAGGTATATAGAAGTATGAATATGATCTTTTGACTCATTGTGAAAAGGAAATTCCATGTCAAAGAACTTGAAATTTCTTGAAATGACAATCTCATGGGATGTGATATCCAAGAGGACAAAGCCCTTCATACCTTGCTTATATCCCAAGAAAGCGCATTTTCGTGCTCTTGGATCGAATTTGTGTCTATTGTTAGGCAAGGTAGATCCATAACTCAGACAACCAAAGACCCTAAGAGAACTCAAGTCAGGTATAGGCCCATATAAAACCTCATAGGATGACCTGTTCTTCAAAATCTTTGTAGGGATCCTGTTCATCAAAAACACAACATGTAAAACTGCATATGACCAATATTTCTTAGGCAGTTTAGACTGAAACATTAAGGCTCTACTAATGTTCAAAATGTGCTGATGTCTTCTTTCTACTCTTCCATTCTGTTGTGGTGTGTAAACACAACTTTTCTGGTGAATAATGCCTTTTGATGCATAGTAAGTAGGCATAAGTAGTTCTGTCCCATTATCACTTCTAACCACTTTCACCTTTTTATCAAACTGAGTTTCAACCATGGCTATGAACTCTTGTATTCTTTGACATACTTCAGACTTTGATTTCAGCATAACTACCCACACATGCCTACTATGATCATCAAGTATGGTTAAAAAATATCTAAAGCCATGAACAGAAATGGTACCAAAAGGTCCCCACACATCTAGATGGATTAAGTCAAAAACATTTTGAGCATTATTATTACTGATTGGAAAAGGCATACACTTTTGTCTGGATTGTTGACATACATCACAAGCTATATGAACACTCCTAGGTATGAAACTATACACTTTATTCATACACTCCATTCTATCAAAAGACAGATGCCCTAGCCTTAAATGCCATAAAAGGGCAGGAGCTATAGCAGTAGAATTACTCTTAGTGAACACACTTGACACAAATCCTGCATCATTCTTTCCATGGACTTTGTGAGCAGCTTCCAAGTAGTATAAACCATCAAGGAATTTAGCTGAACCAATCCTCCTCAAATCCTTCTTTGCCTGTATCACACACTGATCAGATTCAAAACTCAAAATGCAACTTTGCTCCTTACATAGTTTTGAAACTGAGACTAAGTTGACTTCAAACTGAGGCAAGTATAACACATTTTTAATGACCAATTCATTAGACAACTACACACTACCACATATGGATGAAGTTATAGAATTTCCATTTGGTAGATTAACCATCATAGGGCTTATCCTTTCATATTCAATAAAGGAATCTAAAGAATGACTTATGTGGTGAGTAGCTCCAGTGTCCAATATCCAACTAACACTACTCTTTGTTTTAAAACTAGCAATGAAAGATTCAGAATTACCTCCCTTGGTCAAGTTCACAGATCCTGTGCTCTTCTCAAGCAAGGTCATCAGATTCTGATACTGCTCCTTTGTGAGTGTCATGCTCCCTCCATTATCACTTGTTGAAGCTGTAGCAGATTTTGAATCTGAGTCTTCAACATCAACTTGATTTGCATATGATGAAGATGCACTTCCTCTTCCAAAGTTTGGTGGATAACTGTCATACCCTAATTTTTGACCCCCCCTGAGATGACATATCTTCAGGATTTTCATCAAGTCAAAGCAAGTACCCAGAGCAGTCTGACATTCAATCAAGGGTGTTCAAAGACCCGAAAGCTCAGGCAAAGGATCAATCAATAGAAGGATTAGTCTCTAATACAATCATAAGACTCAAGAGCTTCATTATTTCATCTATGATTGATTAGACACCCAGTCATCTGAGTACAGGTTTACTCAGGTCACCAGACTAGGGTTTTTTAGCCTATCAAGGACTAAAATCAGGGATCACCTTTGGGAAACCCTAAAAAGCCCCAGGGGATCATTCAAAGACATCAATCATCTTCAAATAGCTCATATGACAAGATCCACTGGACATCACACCTCAATTCAAAGTCTACAGTCATTATTTTCATATGGTCGACAATTAGGGTTTTTGACCTAATTCACCAGGATGGTTGACTTTTAATCAGGGCATGGATCTAAAATTCAAGACATAATTCAAGAACCTCTACTACCTCAATATAATCCATTTACATCATTCATTTGAGGAGAAGATCTTGATTCTACACAAAAGTCCAAATCTCACCATATCTGGAAAAAGTCAACTGTATGGGATCATCATTGACTTTTAAGATTTTTGGTCAAACCATGACTTTCAAGGATCAATATCATCAATATATGGATGGTAAAGTCATTTGACCAAAGAAATTCAAAGAAATTCATCAAGGAGCAAAAAGTCGGGAATTAGGGTTTTTTAAGGCATGGTGAGAACTCAAAATTTCACCTACACAACTCAAAAAACTTCCAACATGAAAGTTGTAGATCTTGCAAAATAAAACAACATCTTACAAAGGAACTTTTTTCAAAAGATCAATCATTTAAGAGTTTTAGAAGTTTTGGAGTTTTAGGTCATAAACACTTAGAAATTTTTCTAAGTGTTTTAACCTAGTTTTCTTCCAACTTTGGCCTCATTTTTCACAAATTTGCCAAAGGATTCTGAAGAAACTCCAAACTAATGATTTGAAGTAGATGTTTAGGGCTTTCCAAATTGTGTTCAACCTTCTCCAAATTCAATTTGAGCTAGGAGTTATGCTTGTTCAAAGTTGGCCTCATGAAGTAAAATTATAGGTCATGTACAATTTGAAACTTTGCAATTTTGTGCATTTTGCTTCACTAAGTGATGCTACACGACCTCTAATGCATCTGAAACCATACCATACATCAATTTCCATCATTGCATAAGGATTAGAGAAGATTCCCAAAAACAAAGGCATGTGATTATGTAATGATTGCATTTTTGAATTTATGGCAAATTGGTGATTCATCAAAGGAATCTTCTCCCAACCAATTGGAGCTCATTTCTGCAGCCATTTGGTCCCCTAAGATCAAGCAAAACCGATGGCTAGGGAGTGGTATCAAAGAGCTCATCATTGCACTTGGAATATTCTTTGAATTCCTTCATGGCTAAGAAACCAAACTCACTACACTAAGCAAGCTTACTATGACCAATTGCTCTGAACCAATTGCCTATAAATAGAGGCCTCTTTCTCATTCAGAAAACACACCAAAGCAACAGAATCCTTGCTTTCTCTCTTCTTTCTCCATACTTAAGATTTTCAAAGGTTCTTTGGCAAGAAGACTCGGATTCTTCAAACCAAAGCTCTTCCTTTGGAATTAAGTATTCAAACACATTAGGGGAGTCATTTGGAGGTGATCCATACCTCTGAAACACTTCTGTGAGTGAGGAATCATCATCTGCACCTCTCACTTGGAGCTGTTGCAGTTGGGGTCGAGCAAGAGGTTCTGGGTACTTTCAGTCCAAGCTAAGCATCTCAACACCTTCCAGGAGGATCACTGAAGCTATCTGGATCGTTGCAACAACTCTGCAACACACTTTGATCAGAGCCAGATCTTCATTTTTCAGGTAAGCTTCCAAAGCTTCAAACTCTATGATTCACGCATGATAAATTAAAAATGAAGTTACCAGTTGGTTTCTGCACCTTCATAGATCATTAGCCCTCAATCAATTGCATCAAAACATGCATATATAGCATTTCATGTTTAATTTCAGTTTTAGGGTTCTTAGTGTTCATGCTTGCAAATTTTATGTTACACTTAGAATAAATGAAATTAAAGGACACCATCATAATCGTCGTCCAAAAACGAGCAAAATCCATGTTTACATCTTTAAGTTTGGTTGAGAAACGAAGGAGATAGCAAATTCAAAAAATCTGAAGCTTGAGGTTGAAGATGAAGATGGTGGCGCCTTTTTGTGAATTTCCCAGACTTAAGTTTATTTTATTTTGAATGATGGGTATGTTATCTACGAATTCATCGTAGTGTCCCAATGGTTACAACGCGCGTCCAAAAGCCTTGCCTTGCCTTAGGTCTGGGGTTCGATCCCCCCCTCAGACCTTTTGTTCATTTTATTTTTCCAACTCATTTAATGCCTTGCTTTCACATATAATACTATGGGCTCTTTCCTTAAACAGGCCACGCGCGTGGCCCAGTTGGTATTTGTTTTGTTTGGTAACCAAGAGGGCGTGAGTTCAACCCTTGGTGAGACCAAACCATTTTTTTTACTACTATTTTCCTTCATTTTTTTTATCAACTTTACACAATTATTTAACCTATCAAATAAATACATTTTTACTTCATTTTTCACACACTTGTCATTTAATATATCTATTTTGGGAATAATCAAAAAAATCATAAAAAATATTATTTATTTCTTATATTTTTATTAGGTTTAAAATAGTATATTTTAAGTGTTTTCTTAAATACTTTAGATGTATATTTTCATTTTGTTTTAACCTAATTATTTGTGTGAACAATTTTATGATAAAACCCTAATTGTTTAGGTCTTAATTAGGTAAAATCTTTATTTTTACCTTAATTAAGTTGACTTTTGTCAATTCTCAAAACTGTTTTTTTTCAATCTCTGATTAAATCAAATGATTAAGGTTTTCAAACAACAAAACCTTATATCATTTCAAAACATTCTTTTCAAAAATTACTGTCATAACCAGTACTGTAAAGTACTGGGCCTCTAATAGAGTGTAAGTCCCAAACACCTTCTCTTCTTAGCTTGTTTTCAAAACTGTATTTTCAAAATCTTCTTTCTGTTTTCAAAACATTCTTCTGGTATTTGAAGGGCATTATTCCCGGTGAAACTCTTCAGATACCTATGTGACCTTTGTCCATCTTCACTTCTTCTGTTTTCAAAAACCATTAACTGTTTATTATATATATTCAACTGTTATCAACAAAACAACAAAAATACTGTTGAGGCTCTGTACATACTTCTCCAATGGCCTCCACTCCATCCAGGTTAGGCTTTACAAGCTTTCAATTTACAGTCTTTATTTAAATTACTGTCAAATATAAATTGTGCATATATATTAGTTTAGAACTATGTTTGAGTATAAACCTTAGGACAGTTAAACTATATATATATTATAGGAATATGACCTAGGATTGAGAATGTCTTCCCGGTGAAGGCTCTTTCCTAATTAGAGATCTGTAGTTCAAACCACCAAGATGAATTATTCCCGGTGAAACATCTTGGCAAAAACCTTAGAATCCAAAAAAATAGGACACATCCACCCAAAGAGGAATTATTCCCGGTGAAACCTCTTACCCATTTGCTTAGAGCCAAAATAAGTTCAAAACTACATAGCTTTCTCTTGTGCTATAACAAGGACCCTCGATTAGCCTCCTCTTGGGCTTTGTACAAGGACCCACAGGCTTCTTAAAAGCATTTCCAGCTTCCTCTTGAGCTTGTATACAAGGACCCATCAGGTTTCTTATAAACATAGGAACAGGTCTTTAGTCACCTTTTAGCCTACCCTGGTGAGTTTTCTTCCAATTTAAACCAGACTTTTAACAAGCCAAGTTTGTCTCAATTTCACATTGAGTACACCTTTTGGAATGAGAGACATGGACAGTCTATGTCACCCTTATCTTCATCAATTTTCCTTAGCAGGGTCTAGGATCCATGTTTAATCATCCTCAGCATGTGTCAGCCTTCATCTTGGGCTTTAAACAAGAAGTCTCCACTAGATAATCTTTCTGCCATCATTTCAATAAATCCCCTGGAAAGGGTTAGCCTCCAAACACATTCTTTCATTTTTAATAAAATCCCTGGAAAGGGTTAGCCTCCAAAGTCAATTAATAAAAAATCTGTTTAAAATGTCAAAACCCCTGGAAAGGGTTAGCCTCCAATATCAGTCTTTCAAAACCAAATATTCATTCTCTTAGGAGATAATTTCCCCAAAAAGAGTCAAAACCCCTGGAAAGGGTCAGCCTCCAAAAACATGATAAAGTCAGTCTTTTAACAGACAAATTCACCAGCTGAGTCAAAATCCCTGGAAAGGGTTAGCTTCCAAAGAAAAACAGTCTTTTAATAAATAAAATCTCCTCAGTAGAGTCAAAATCAACAAAAACAGTTAGCCTCAACCTTGGGCTTCATACAAGGCACCAAACAATAAAACTCCCCTGTCAAGAGTCAGCCTCAACCTTGGGCATTGTACAAGGCAGATAATAGAGTCTCCCCAGTGAGTTCTTCATCATTCAGTAGCCACAACCTTGGGCTTTATACAAGGCAGATTAAACCATATTTTTATGTGTCAAAGATTCCTAACACCTAGGATCTTTTCCCCATAGAGTCATCCATACTCAGTTTATTTAAGAGTCAGCCACAACCTTGGGCTTTGTACAAGGCAGAAAATAATGTTTTTTTTCCTAGCTAGAGTCAGCCTCAATTCTGGGCTTTGTACAGAACACCAAATAAAAATCCATCAAAATAAACACTCTCCAAATAGAGTCAGCCTCAATTCTGGGCTTTGTACAGAACACCAAAATATCCTGTAATTAATCCCCAATGAAGTCATCTCCCAGAGTCAATAATAATTAATAAATCAATCAAAAAGCCTCAAGCTTGGGCCTCATACAAGCCAGCTAAAGTCAAATCTTTTATACAATAGATAGACATAGCTTATCTCTATAGAGAGATATTTTTTACTACTCTACCACATTCAAACAAACAAACATTACATTTTAATCAAGTCTCCCATTTAGGATTTTGAAAGGCATGAGCTGGCAGTAAAACCCAGACATGTGGTAACTTTCCCTAATTTGGATGAGCAACTTTCTTTCATTTAAGAGGCATTTGACTGGTATACTTGCACATACACAAGTAAGGTCCCCCTCTTAAATGAAATGAATTCAGTTATTCTGTCACCTTTAAATGTTTGTGGTAGAATAGTACAAATACCTCTCTATAAAGATGATTTCATGTCTCTTTACTGTAAACAGAGATTTAATTCCAAGCTTCAACCTTGAGCTTCAAGCAAGGCACCAAAAACAAGTAATTTCCCTAGTTAGTTCCCCGAACTACATTAAGCTCTGACTTCCACTAGGGATATGTAGGCATGAGGTTCACAAGGAATCTCAGCGAGCTAATAAAATACCAAAAATAGTCAGTCTGTCTATCTGTCTGTCTTTCTTTAATCAATTCAATTCTCTCTCCTAACACAAAGGAGAAACTTTCCCAATCATTAGCAGCAAACACAATCACAATGACACAGAGAAGGTTCCTGTAGAGTACTACAGATATGTAGGGTGTTTAAACACTTCCCTATGTATAACCGACCCCCCGGACTCCAGAATTTCTAGTCTAGGTGAAATCCCCACACTTAGCAAACTCCTAGGGTTTAGTTGAGATCTTTTTTTCCCTTTCCTACTCGTAGGACCAATAAGAAAGTTCGTGTGATATCGTAGGAAGAACTGAAACAAAATTCATGCCACCACGGGCGCATTCTCCTTCCAAATTTCGCGTGAAGGGTTTAGCGTGCCGTCCTCCCAAGTGAAACGGGGAGGTAAAGAAAACGACCACCACAATAACCATGTTTTCTGTAGCAGTTATCAACAACATGTCCTGTCTTACCACAATATGTACACACCTTCACATTTCCTCTTCCTCTCCCTGCAGAGGGATTACCATTGCCTCGACCTCTTCCAAATTGTTTTGAACTTTCAACAGCATTCACCATCCCTGGTGCTTCCTCTGCAACACTATTGTTAGAGAAAGTTAAGCCACATATCTTTCGTTCTTGTTGCATTACCATTGAAAACACTCAATTGATTTGTGGTAATGGATCCATCAACAAGACTTGAGATACCACACCATGGAACTCTTCATTTAGCCCTATCAAGAACTGAATAATCCGATCCTCAGCCCTAAAACTTCTGCTATTTCACATTGCTTGACACGCACATGCAACACGACATGTACAACTTGGCATAGGTCGATACTGATCCAATTCCTCCCATAAACTTCTCAACTCAGTGAAATAATCTGAAATCTTTTTGTTACCTTGTTTCAGATTCGTTATTTCTTGATGTAATTGTGCTACACGAATTCGATCTCCTCTCATGAAGCGATCTTTGAGATCATTCCACATATCTACAGCATTGTCGATGAACACCACACTCTGAGCAATAGATGGTGTTATCGAGTTGATAATCCACATATGAACCAAATTGTTGCATCTTTGCCACGCTACATAGTTCAGATCATCTTCTGCAGGAACCTCTATAGAACCATCAACAAATCTGAACTTGTTCTTCATGGCAAGAGCACGTCTCATCTTCATCGACCAAGCATGGTAATTGTCACCGGATAGCGCCGGAGTTACGCACACAGTTGATGGATTTTCTGAAGGATGCACATAATATGGATCAAGATGATCCTGATTTTGATTGTTATTGTTTTTCCTCGTCATCGATCAAGAATGGCAAGATGCAGAGAAAACTGAGAGAATAGAAGAAGAACAAAATCACGGTGATTGCTTCAAGAAAGCGTTGATCACCATGAACAAGAGATAGCTATGAATCGCAGCGAACGCAGAGCAGGATCAACCTGCTCTGATACCATCTAAGCAGTTGAAACCACCGTAAGAATGGTGCAAAACTCCATTGTTGGAGTGAGAAGCAGTAAAAGAGAAAAGTTAAAGATGAAGAAAGAGATTATGAATTTCTCAATGAATCAAGTTAGTTACATTATGGTTTATATAGGATGTTATGAACCTAACAGAAACCTAACTGAAAATATCATGTAACTAACTATTCCACATTATTCTGCCACGTCAGCCTTATGCTTTGTCCTCTTTTTTTCATACTTACGAAGAACAATAAATGCAAACCCAAGTCATCTTATACCAAGATTTTCTCCAGTGTTGTGAATAAAACCTGAATAGTGAGAAAGAGAGACAAATTCAAAAGTTGTATATTAATATAGATAAAGAGACACATAATCAAAAGATGATTTAACAAAGAAAGTATGCTAATGACACTTATGGAAGGCTTTTTTTCTTTCATGTATAATCAGTCTCAAAGTATGTGTCAAACTAAGTAAGAACCATGCAAAAACCAGAAAGCAATTAACCTCTTTAATCAAATTTGGCAGGAGAAATTCTCAGCAGTGACCTTTCACTTACTTTCCTCTCAAAAACTTCACAATACTCACTTAAATTTGTGTTTTCATTTATCCGAATACAAGGGAACATAATCCCCCAGGAAAGTGCAGAACTTTATAAGAAGGTAAACCTCATTCAATAAGAAAACACACAACTACACAAGAAGATAAATTGTTGTCTAGTTAAAATTAATCTGCATGGCATTTCCCAAACCGTAAGAGAATCACCTCATATAAGTGTTGTGAGTCGCTCGAAAAATAGTAGTTGGTTCAAATTCTGAAAAGGGAGAGATAAGGATACAACTCTGCCATCCATGTGGAGTAACACCACCCTTGTTAAAACCTATATCAGTAGCAGTGTAAAACAAAACTATAAGAAACATTAAACAATAGCAAGTATAAGAAAACTACAAGAAGGTATCAAATTTTCAATTCCTTTGATTTTCAAAGCTGGGGAAGAGTTTTAAAAACAGAAGCACAAAACATAGATGTTAAAATCTGGATTGCTAAAATTTCAAAGTAATCACAAATATAAAAAAATACGATTCAAAATTTAAAATGTATTATATAGTCAAATTATCTTCAAAAACTTACCATAGAGGAATATGAGCATGAAAGATTGTGCAGTAAACCTAGAAAATACGAGAATCATATGAAAACCTAAAAAATCTCAAGTGAAAATAAATAAAGCACAACAAATTAGTAGAAGAAGAATCATATACGAGAAGTGCGGACAAAATTTGAGTTTGATAAATGCAACGATGATGGAGGACTCGTGAGAATGAGATCCTTCAAAGTCTCTAATAGCTCAACCTCATGCTTCCTTTTCCCTTTACATAAAATCCCTAATTAGAGATAATTTGGGGATTTCAGAAAATAATGTCAAGTGAGATTTGAGAGGGAGAGATAGAATCACTTACCGCGGTGATCAAAGGATGTATGAGGGGAAATGTATTTTAGAGTTGTGTTTACTGACTCCCATGGTGTTAGACTTGTGGCGGTGTAATGGTTCTTGTGCTTCATCGTGATGAAGGTTATGGGTTTTGCAACGAAATTTTAATAGGTGACAGTGCAGTTGAAATATTAATCCAATATTTGGACATTGAGGGTGAGGGAGCGTGACAAATCCTGAGGGTGAGGGAGCGTGACAAATCCTGAGGGTGAGGGAGAGGGTGAAGTTGGAGAAGTTCTGTGAGGGTGAAATATTAATCCAATATTTGGACATTGAGGGTGAGGGAGCGTGACAAATCCTGAGGGTGAGGGAGCGTGACAAATCCTGAGGATGAGGGAGAGGGTGAAGTTGGAGAAGTTCTGTGAGGGTGAGGAAGTGAGAGAGTTGAACTACAGGGAAAAATTAAAAAAAAGGGTTAATGAACTTTTTGGTCCCTCTAAATATTGCAGATTTCGTTTTTAGTCCCTCCAAAACTTTCCTTTAAGAAATCATCCCTTCAAAATTTTTCGTCTAAACTATTGGTCCCTAACGTCAAATTTGCTAGAGATTAGCTACGGATTTAGCCCTCGATTAGCTACGAAATTTGACGTTAGGGACCAATAGTTCAGAAGAAAAATTTTGAAGGGACGATTTCTTGCAAGAAAATTTTGGAGGGACTAAAAACAAAATTTGAAATATTTAAAGGGACGAAAAAGTTCATTAACCCTAAAAAAATACGTTTGTGAGTTTTTTTCTTTATGGAAAAAAGAAATTTTTATCACACTTAATTAATAATGTGGTCAGCATGGATAGAACCCGCGACCTTCAATTAGGTGATCTATTTTAAAGAGCATTATAATAGCGCTTTAAGACAAGTGCTATTATACGGGACTCCTTTCTTAGCGTTCCAAGTATACCGTATACGCGCTTATGTGTTTTGTAATTATAACATATTGATCTTGCTTTATAATAGCACTGGCAAATAAGTGCTATTATAGGTCTGCGTTTGGAACTTTTAATATCACTTACTAAAAAAGTGCTATTAAATTGGTGCTATTAAATGTCAAATTCCTTTTACGACTATACCACTGTTTACGGTTTTCTTCCCTACACTCCATTCCTCAGTGTGAAATTTGTAACCGTTTACAAAATATGTGTGTTATTCATTTACACGTTGACTAGGGCCTTCAGACAAATTTCGCAAATGTATTAAGTCAGGACTTGGTGTAACAATACATGATAACTGCTGCTTAAACCATGTTGGAAAATACGCATGTGTGTAACCAGTCGATGGTTGTTCGCCTGTGCTTTGATAATAGTAGGTACCAAATGCCCTATTTCGAAAAGAAAAAAAGGTTAGAGAAGGTAAATCATAACCAATTAAACATATACACTTAATTTAAAATATACTTACTCAAGATATGGTGTAACTTCAACGCAGTTAATCAGCACATGAACATGAGAAGATTGCATTTCTTTTTGTGAAAGCCAATGCTCACTCTTCTTCCCTGCGGGACGGCCTAGACGACCGAAAACTGATAAGGTAAATTAACTTCTTTAACTGAAGTGAACTTCGTTCCTTATGATTCTTGGAGACAACATCATGTGATTGAAATAATGAGAGCAAAAATGTGAAGTTTCGCGATGTATATAATGTACACAAATTGATCCCTCAACTCGTGCCTTATATTTAACTGATCGCTTTGAATCACCCATGAATTGTTCAAATGGATACATCCATCTATATTGAACAGGTCCACCTAGAAAAGCTTCATAAGCAAGATGCACAGGGAGATGCTCCATAGAATCAGAGAAACCTGGCAGGAATATTTGCTCCAACTTGCAAAGAATGATAGGAATATTTCGGTCCAATTTAATGATGTCGTCTACTCTTAAAGTTGAAGCACAAATGTCTGTAAAAAATTGACTGATCTCAGTTAGTGGATTAAGCACATTCTTGGGCAGTGAACGGAATGCAATTGGAAGTAATCGTTCCATGAAAATATGACAATCGTGACTTTTCATTCCATGCAATTTCCCAGTGTTGGCGTCAGCACATCTTGCCAGGTTAGAAGAATAACCATCAGGCATCCTCAATTCATTTAACCACCGACATACAGCTTTTGCTTCTTGGGGAGTAAGAGTGTAACAAGCCTTGGGTTTTAATAATTTTTCGTTTGGTCGAGGTTTCAACTCCAATTCTCTTCGATTACAAAAAAGTTCCATGTCTTTCCTAGCCTTCTCATTGTCTTTTGTCTTCTCATTATCCATCACCGTGTTAAGCACATTATCAAAAAAGTTCTTCTCAATATGCATAACATCAAGATTATGACGCAACAAATTATCCTTCCAATATGGGAGGTCCCAAAAGATACTTCTTTTTGTCCAATTATGGTCAACCCCATATCCTTTAATTTTACGTGCTTCACCATAGTCTGTGAATTTTGGTAGGTCACAAACATTATTCCATACTTGAGTCGATGACAATCGAGGGGGAGGTAGATCTTTTACTTTTACTCCTTTTCTAAAAGCATCTTTATTCCTTCTAAATTCATGGTTGGTAGGTAAGAACCTACGATGACAGTCAAACCACGAACTTTTCCCACCAAAGTCCAAAGTAAACACTTTTGTGTGATTCATGGAATGCGGACATCCAATTTTACCATGTGTACCCCATCAAGACAACATGCCATATGCAGGAAAGTCATTAATTGTCCACATCAAAGCCGCTCGCATATTAAAATTTTGTTTACGAGACACATCATAAGTCCACGCTCCCACCCACAGCCTCTTGAGATCATCAATTAAAGGTTGCAAATAAACATTGATTCTCGCCTTTGGACTCGACGGTCCCAGAATGATGCATGTCAAAAACATGTAAGGGTTCATCATGCACATCTCAGGAGGGAGATTGTACGGGGGTAACAATAACTGGCCAACAAGAATATGCATTTCCTGAAAAATTATAAGGAGTGAAACCATCTGAGCATAATCCAAGTCGGACATTCCTAGGTTCAAGTGCAAATTCAGGATGAACTCTATCAAATTGTTTCCATGCCTCGCCATCAGATGGATGTCGCTCCTTCCTGAACTAAATCTGTTTGTATGGTGCCATGCCATTTGGCTTGCACTGTGCATTGATGCAAACATTCTTTGCAACCTAGGTATTATTGGTAGATAGAATATAGATTTCGCTGTAATGCGATTTTGCCTTTGGTCAACTCCTTTACTGCTAACTAAGTACCTCAGACTCTCGCAAAACTTACATTCCTCTAATTCCCTATCATTTGTACCAAACTCGTTGTCATAAAACAAAATGCAACCTCTAATGCAACAATCAATCTTTTTTACTTCTAATCCCAACTTCGACACCATCCTCTTTGCATCATAATAACTTGTAGGCATGTTTTCTGTCATACCCTAATTTTTGACCCCTCCTGAGATGACATATCTTCAGGATTTTCATCAGGTCAAAGCAAGTACCCAGAGCAGTCACTTCTTCATCTGGCATTTAATCGAGGATGTTCAAAGACAAGAAAACTCAGGCAAAGGATCAATCAGTAGAAGGATTAGTCTCTAACATAATCATAGGACTCAACAGCTTCATTTTTTCACCTATGATTGATTAGACACCCAGTCATCTGAGTACAGGTTTACTCAGGTCACCAGACTAGGGTTTTTGAGCCTATCAGGGACTAAAATCAGGGATCACCTTTGGGAAACCCTAAAAAACCCCAGGGGATCATTCAAAGACATCAATCATCTTCAAATAGCTCATATGACAAGATCCACTGGACATCACACCTCAATTCAAAGTCTACAGTCATTATTTTCATATGGTCGACAATTAGGGTTTTTGACCTAATTCACCAGGATAGTTGACTTTTAATCAGGGGAATGGGTCCAAAACTCAAGACATGATTCAAGAACCTCTACTACCTCAATATAACCCATTTACATCACTCATTTGAGGAGAAGATCTTGATTCTACACAAAAGTCCAAATTTTCACTTTATTAGGAAAAAGTCAACTGTATGGGTTCACCTTTGACTTTTAAGATTTTTGGTCAAACCATGACTTTCAAAGATCAATATCATCAATATATGGATATTAAAGTCATTTGACCAAAGAAATTCAAAGAGATTCACCAAGGAGCAAAAAGTCGGGAATTAGGGTTTTTGAGGGCATTGTGGGAACTCAAAATTTCACCTACACAACTCAAAAAACTTCCAACATGAAAGTTGTAGATCTTGCAAAATAAAACAAAATCTTACATAGGAACTTTTTTCAAAAGATCAACCATTTAAGAGTTTTGGAATTTTGAAGCTTTAGGTTATAAAAATTTAGAAATTTTTCTAAGTGTTTTTAACCTAGTTTTCATCCAACTCTGGGCTCATTTTTCACAAATTTCCTAAATGATTCTGAAGGAACCATAAACTAATGATTTGAAGTAGATGTTTAGGGCTTTCCAAATTGTGTTCAACCTTCTCCAAATTATTTTGAGCTAAGAGTTATGCTTGTTCAAAGTTGGCCTCATGAAGTGAAATTATAGGTCATGCCTCATTTTTGAACTTTGAAATTTTGTGCACATGACCTCACTTATGGATGCTACACGACCCATACCACATCTGAAAACATGCCATGCATTCATTTTCACCATAGCATAAGAATTGAGGAAGATTCCCAAAACAAGAACATGTGATTATGTAATGATTACATTTGGGAATTTATGGCAAATTGATGAATCACCCAAGGAATCTTCTCACAACCCAATTAGAGCTCATTTCTGTCTCAGAATTGTCCCCTAAGATAAAGCAAAATCGAGGGCTAGGGGATTGATCAAATGGAATCAAAATTCTCATCATTGCATAAGAGATATTTGCAAACTTCCTTCATGGCCAAGAAAACCAAATCAACCTCACTAAGCAAGCTCACTCCTCTGCAACTATACTGAACCATTTGCCTATAAATAGGAGAGCATACCTCAGTAGAAAAACACACCAAAGCAACACAATTCTTGCTTTCTCTTTTCTTTCTTCATACTTAGTTTTTTCAAAGGTCCTTTGGCAAGAAGACTCGGATTCTTCAAACCAAAGCTCTCTCTTTGAAAATAAGTATTCAAACACATTGAGGGAGGCATTTAGAGGTGATCCAAACCTCTGGAACACTTCTGGGCGTGGTGAATCATCATCTCCACCTCTCATTTGGAGCACTTGCAGTTGGAGGACCACAGAACAATTCAGGAGGTTCCAAGCAAGGTTAGGCATCCAGGCACGTTCCTCAGATCATAGTGAAGCTGTTCAGATGGCTGCAGCTCATCTGTAACTCCAGATTCATCATCCTCCATGTTCACTTGAAGCTCAAATCGAAGGAGTCGAGTAGAGCAATTCAGAAGGTTTGAGGTCACAACAAGCATCCAGTTAGCATCACTGAGTCCCAAGGAAGCTTTTAGGATCATTCATACAAGCCCAGGTGCTCTCCATCATCCTCACGACCTTCGGTTTCAGAGGTAAGTTTCTGAACTCCACCTCTTTAATTTAAGCACTCTTTGTGATAAAGCTCGATTCTATCTTGTTCAGCATCATCAGAGGATTGAAAACCCTCTATCATCATTCATTTATCTTTCAGTATAGTCATTTAATTTGATTTTTAAATTTTAGGGTTCTTCACGTTTTTTAGTAAATTAGTTAGATGTAGTTAATATAAATTTATGTTAGTTACATATTTAGAATCGTGAGTGAATTTAGAACAAGTTTCATGTTTACACCTGGGCCATTGGTTGAGATCTGAGAGAATCAGAATTTCAAAAATGTTGGAGCTTGAGGTTGAAGACGAAGATGGAGAGTGGCGCCATTTTTCAAATCTCTGAACAAAGTTTATTTTATATTTAATGATATGCGTTTCATAAATGAATGAATAACTTGCCCTAGTGGCCACACATGCGCTCTTAGTCTCCTCATGCCCAAGGTCTGAGGTTCGAATCCCCCTCGCCTCAGACCTTTTGATTTTATTTTCTTTTTGCTTCTATACACTTGAACACTATATGAATTGCATTGAAACCAGTTCTCTATCACCACACGCGCGTTGGCTCAGTGGTGTTTGTTTTGAGTATGTGACCTAGAGGGCGTGGGTTCAAATCCTCCAAGGGCCAAAACTATTTTTTTTAACACCCATTTTCTTTCATTTTTCTCACAAACTTCACACAATTAATTCACCTATCAAATTAAATCACTTTCACTTCATTTTTCACACACTTGTTATTTAATATATCTATTTTGTGAATAATCAAAAAAATCATAAAAATATTATTTATTTCATATATTTTTATTAGGTTTAAAATAGTATGTTTTAAGTGTTTTCTTAAATGCTTTAAATATATATACTCATTTTGTTTTAACCTAATTATTTTGTGGATAATTTTATGATAAAACCCTAATTGTTTAGGTCTTAATTAGGTAAAGATCTTTATTTTTACCTTAATTAAGTTGACTTTTGTCAAATTTTCAAAATTGTTTTCAATCTCCTATTAAACAAGGTGATTAAGGTTTTCAAACAACAAAAACTTACATCATTCCAATCTTCATTTTCACTGCTTCACAAACAGTAAATAAGTACTGGGCCTCTAATAGAGTGTAAGTCCCATCCCCTTTTCATTTTATTTTCAACTCTCAAATACAGTCAATAAAAACTGTTTTCACAACAGTAATCATTTCAAAAATCACAAATCATTTTCAACTGCTTTTATAGCCAGTACTGTAAAGTACCGGGCCTCTAATAGAGTGTAAGACCCAACACCTTCTTTATTTTCATAGTTTGTTTTCAAAAACTGTATTTTCAAAATCTTCTTTCTGTTTTCAAAACATTCTTCTGGTATTTGAAGGGCATTATTCCCGGTGAAACTCTTCAGAAACCTATGTGACCTTTGTCCATCTTCACTTCTTCTGTTTTCAAAAACCCTTAACTGTTTATAATAAATATTCAACTGTTATCAAAACAACAAAAATTACTGGTAAGGCTTTGTACATACTTCTTCAAAGGCCTCCACTCCATCCAGGTTAGGCTTTACAAGCTTTCAATTTACAGTCTTTGTTTAAATTACTGTCAAATATAAATTTTGCATATATTTGTTTAGAACTACGTTTGAGTGTAAACCCTAGGACAGTTAAACTATATATATTATAGGAATATGGCCCAGGATTGAGAATGTCTTCCCGGTGAAGGCTCTTTCCTAATTAGAGATCTGTAGTTCAAACCCCCAAGATGAATTATTCCCGGTGAAACATCTTGGCAAAAACCTTAGAACCCAAAATAGGACACATCCACCCAAAGAGGAATCATTCCCGGTGAAACCTCTTACCCATTTGCTTAGAGCCAAAATAAGTTCAAAACTACATAGCTTTCTCTTGTGCTATAACAAGGACCCTCGATTAGCCTCCTCTTGGGCTTTGTACAAGGACCCACAGGCTTCTTAAAAGCATTTCCAGCTTCCTCTTGAGCTTGTATACAAGGACCCATCAGGTTTCTTATAAACATAGGAACAGGTCTTTAGTCACCTTTTAGCCCATCCTGGTGAGTTTCTTCCAATTAAAACCAGACTTTAAACAAGCTAAGTTTGTCTCAATTTTACATTGAGTACACCTTTTGGAATGAGAGACATGGACAGTCTCTGTCACCCTTATCTTCATCAATTTTCCTTAGCAGAGTCTAGGATCCATGTTTGCTTATCCTCAGCAAGAGTCAGCCTTCATCTTGGGCTTTAAACAAGAAGTCTCCACTAGATAATCTTTCTGCCATTCATTTTAACCAAAAATCCCTAGAAAGGGTTAGCCTCCACACATTCTTTCATTTTTTAATAAAAACCCCTGGAAAGGGTTAACCTCCACACATTCTTTCATTTTAACAAAACCCCTGGAAAGGGTTAGCTTCCAAAATCAGTCCTTCAAAAACCAAAGATTCATTCTCTTAGGAGATAATTTCCCCAAAAGAGTCAAAACCCCTGGAAAGGGCCAGCCTCCAAAAACATGACAAAAATCAGTCTTTTAACAGACAATTTCTCCAGCTAAGTCAAAACCCCTAAAAAGAGTCAGCCTCAATTCTGGGCTTTGTACAGAACACCAAATAAAATCCATCAAATAAATACTCTCCAATTGGAGTCAGCCTCAATTCTGGGCTTTGTATAGAACACCAAAAACTCCTTAGTTTAAATTCTCCCTAGTAGAGTTATCATTTCAGTAAATCAATAAATCAATCAAAAAGCCTCAAGCTTGGGCCTCATGCAAGCCAGCTAAAAGTCAAATCTTTTATACAGTAGATAGACATAGCTTATCTCTATAGAGAGATATTTTTACTACTCTACCACATTCAAACAAACATTACATTTTATTTCAATTTCAATCAAGTCTCCCATTTAGGATTTTGAAAGGCATGAGCTGGCAGTAAAACCCAGACATGTGGTAACTTTCCCTAATTTGGATGAGCATCTTTCTTTCATTTAAGAGGCATTTGACTGGTATACTTGCACATACACAAGTAAGGTCCCCCTCTTGAATGAAATGAATTCAGTTATTCTATCACTCCTTTAAATGTTTGTGGTGGAATAGTACAAATACCTCTCTGTAAAGATGATTTCATGTCTCCTTATTGTAAACAGAGATTTAATTCAAGCTTCAACCTTGAGCTTCAAGCAAGGCACCAAAAATTATTAATTTCCCTAGTTAGTTCCCCGAACTACATTAAACTCTGAGTTCCACTAGGGATATGTAGGCATGAGGTTCACAAGGAATCTCAGCGAGCTAACAAAATACCAAAAATAGTCAGTTTGTCTATCTATCTGTCTGTCTTTTTCAAATCAATTCAATTCTCTCTCCTAACACAAAGGAGAAACTTTCCCAATCATTAGCAATAAACACAATCACAATGACACAGAGAAGGTTCCTGTAGAGTACTACAGATATGTAGGGTGTTTAAACACTTCCCTATGTATAACCGACCCCCCGGACTCCAGAATTTCTAGTCTAGGTGAAATCCCCACACTTAGCAAACTCTTAGGGTTTAGTTGAGATATTTTTTTTCCCTTTCCTACTCGTAGGACAATAAGAAAGTTCGTGTGATATCGTAGGAAGAACTGAAATAAAATTCCTCCCACCACGGGCGCATTCTCCTTCCAAATTTCGCGTGAAGGGTCTAGCGTGCCGTCCTCCCAAGTGAAAAGGGGAGGTAAAAAAAACGACACCACAGAAAAATGGCGACTCTGCTGGGGATATAAGTGTTAAAAACCTTGGTTTTTCATCCAAACCAATGGTTGACCTGTTGCTGGTCCAGCCCCAATGAGGAATTAGGGATGCCAAATTCCCCCTCAAACAAGAGAGGTCCTGCCTAACCTCTGTGTCATATCATGTGATTGTTGCATATATATTTGTTTATTTTGTTTATTCTGTATCGGGAAAGGGCTTGATTCCCCCTTGTGGTGAGAAATCCTATACCCGGATTTGAGTGCAACATAAGATAGGATGGAGGATGTCTTCCCGGTGAAGACCCTCTAATCTTGGTTTCAAAGTCTACTCTTGGGATTTGCCTGGCTGGTTGTGATTAACTGCGCCACTGCATTCCGAGACTGATTTGTACCAGGAGGACCTAGAAACACATTAACCCCACTTAAAGCCTTTTTTAGGACGTAGAGCGGTGATTACGAAAGTAATTATCATGCAGATTGAAGGATAGAAAAACACTTAGAAAGGGGGGGTTTGAATAAGTGTAGTCTTAAAAACGTGAACGATAAAAATAAATTGCACAGTTATTTTTATCCTGGTTCGTTGTTAACAAAACTACTCCAGTCCACCCCCACGGAGTGATTTACCTCACCTGAGGATTTAATCCACTAATCGCACGGATTACAATGGTTTTCCACTTAGTCCGCAACTAAGTCTTCTAGAGTATTCTGATCACAACTTGATCACTCCAGGAACAACTGCTTAGATACCCTCTAAGACTTTCTAGAGTTTCCTGATCAACACGATCACTCTAGTTACAACTGCTTAGATAACCTCTAAGACTTCCTAGAGTATTCTGATCAACACGATCACTCTAGTTCCTTACAACTTAATGTAATCAAATAAGAGTTTTACAAATGCTTCTGAAAAGCTATAATCACAACTGTGATATTTCTCTTAACGTTTAAGCTTAATCTCACTAATATATTACAACAGCAATGTAGTGAGCTTTGATGAAGATGAAGTTTCTGAGCTTTGATTTGAACAGCGTTTCAGCAAGTTAATATTCACAGAATTGTTCAGAGTTGTTAACCTTGCTTCTCATCAGAACTTCATACTTATAGGCGTTTGAGAAGATGACCGTTGGATGCATTTAATGCTTTGCGTGTTCCGTACAGCATTGCATTTAATGTTTCACGCTTTTGTCAACTACCTCGAGCCTTGTTCACGCTGTGTCTACTGACGTTGCCTTTAATAGCTTCCAACGTTCCTTTTGTCAGTCAGCGTAGCCTGCCACTTGTACTTTCTTCTGATCTGATGTTTGAATATAATATTTGAATATCATCAGAGTCAAACAGCTTGGTGCATAGCATCTTCTTGTCTTCTGACCTTGAAGTGCTTCTGAGCGTGATACCATGAGAACTTCAATGCTTCTGCTTCTGATCTCAAGTTCTTCTGATGCTTCCATAGACCCATGTTCTGATTCTGCCTTGACCATCTTCTGATGTCTTGCCAGACCATGTTCTGATGTTGCATGCTGAACCTTCTGAGACAAAGCTTCTGAGCGCTGATTTGTGCATACTCTTTATATATTTCCTGAAAGGGAAATTGCAATGTATTAGAGTACCACATTATCTCACACAAAATTCATATCCTTGTTATCATCAAAACTAAGAATATTGATCAGAACAAATCTTGTTCTAACAATCTCCCCATTTTTGATGATGACAAAAACATATATAAATGATATGAATTTGCGATCAGAAAGAGCAGACGGCTAAAGACAAATTACACAGCTATAGCATAAGCATGTGAATATGTCTCCCCCTGAGATTAACAATCTCCCCCTGAGATGAATAATCTCCCCCTGAAATAAATACTCGAAGAACTTTAATAATAAAAGACTTCCCTGATTATTTCGGTAGAGACGATCACATAAGCTTCTGTCTTTTGATAATTCATAGCTTCTGACTTCTGCTTCCATTGGACAGCTTCAGAACTTGAATTTCTTTAGATCCCTAGAAGACTCACAGCTTCTGATTCCTGCTTCCATTTAGGACAGCTTCAGAACTTGAATTTCTTTGACCTTCAGAACATTCACAGCTTCTGATTTCTGCTTCCATTTAGGACAGCTTCAGAACTTGAATTTCTTTGATCTTCAGAACATTCACACCTTCTGATTCCTGCTTCCATTTAGGACAGCTTCAGAACTTGAGTTTTCTGGATCTTTAGAACATTCACAGCTTCTGATTTCTGCTTCCCTCGGATAGCTTCAGAGCTTTGAATTTCTTCTTACATCACTTCATGCTAGATTGTATCAGAACATTGTTGAATGTACCAGAGCATCATCAGAGCATCTCTACATCCTGAAATGTTACAGAACAAAACTAAACGACAAAAGTCAGCATGAATGGGTTAGAACATAAAATGTGTATCAGAACACAAAATATGTATCAGAGCCATATAGGCCATATAGAATATATCAGATCCAATAGACAATGTATCAGAGCAAATAGACAATGATTTGGATCATATTCTATTATCAGAATTTCTTGCTTCTGATTCTAAAGCTTCCTAGCACTCAGCTTGCTTCAAGAATCCAAGAGCTATTTCTGATCATTCTTCCTCCTTGCTTCTGATTCTGAAGCTTCCTAGCACTCAGCTTGCTTCAAGAATCCAAGAGCTTGATTCATTTTGTTGCTCCTTATGTTGATCTTTAGTTCCTGCAACAACACAACTTAAAAACATAGAACTTTGCAAGTTCTGTTAGTAAATGTGGAGCCTTTTTACTCGGTAACTGATAATATTAATCAGATCATTTATCATATATTTTCTCCCCCTTTTTGTCATAACATCAAAAAGCATAAAAGATTCAGATGTAAAGCAAGAGACAAAAGGAAAGAAACATAAATAACTTTTCATTGATTTCATCAAGAAGGATTACAAAAGAGGAATGCAGGAAAACAAATGCAACAAGGAAAGAAAACTACAAAGACCAAAGGACTAGGACCCTAGCCTACGCAAAATCCGCGCCAGAACATCATGAATCCCGTCAGTGCTTGTAGCTTGCCTTGCCATGAAAGAGCGAAACTCAGCATTAGCTGCTTCTTGCGCGTCCAAACGAGAAGCCAGCATAGCTTGATTCTGATGAAGAGCTTCCAAGGTCTCCATCAGAGCTGAGGTTTCACCAGAAGAAGAGGCACCAGAATTTCTGCCAAAAGGGACAACAATCTCAGCAGGGCGATCTTCTAGAAGGTCTTCAGCTTGTGCATCTTCCATCTCCACATCTGAGTCTGACTCAGAAGTAGCCTTAGCATATTCTGGTTCAGGCAGCTCGGAAGTTCCAACTTCCAAAGCTTGAAGAATAGCTGCTAGGTTTGTTGGAGGAGTAGGACCAGCAACTTCAGGAGGATAAACCACTACTGGAAAGACCATGTGAGGTGCCTTTTCAGAAGGGTTCATTCTGAACCAGTTAAATAGCCACTGAAAATCTCCAGTCAGCACAGGATACCATGGTCTCCACACCACGATGTCTCTGCAGGGATTTTCTTCTTCCAACTCATCTGCAGGTATCCTCTCTTCAAGAACTCTTCTGTTCCTGATGAGATGGTGATAGCTGCTTTCACCAACTTCCAACCGAAGACCACGAACACTAGGTGCTTCAGACATGATCCTTCTCTGAATGTCTGTAGCCCTAACCAGAAAATCCTGACGAAAGGTATCCTAAAGGTTGCATGTAGCATACTCATCCAGATGGTTGAGATGAGCAGCACCCAGAATCTCCAACCAGATATTTACATCAGAATGTAAAACCTCTAGAAAAGATTGAGTGGTTGGTGTTGGAGGGTTAATGGTGAATCTGGAGTCAGGAAACACAAAGCTGTATGGGTTAGGTGTTCTGGTGGGAAAAGGGTGTGAGAGAGATGAGGAGATATCTGTGCGATGGGTTGAAGGAGAGGAGATATCTGATGGTGAAGATGGTGGTTCCAGAGAGGTAAAAGAAGAGGAAGATGTGTTGGAGGTTTGTGAAGAGGGAGGTGATACAGGACTACCATCAGGGGGTTGATACACACGTCTAGAGTAGTTTGAGTCATCATAACTTCAAAGGGGTTCACCTTGACAGGATCGTAGGTGATCTTTACTTTCTTTGGTTTGATTTCTGGTTCATCAGTTGCCTTTCTCTTTTGTTTACGATCAGATTCTTGATTTTGAGTACTTGACGAAGGATTCATGATGAAGTTGCAGAAAATGAAAACCGCTAGGGTTTAAAATATGAATGCAAAGAGAGAAAGATAAAAAGAAACTGAATAGAAGAGAGAGAGGAAATATATATAGGAGGGAAAAGAAACGTTTGAAGAAAATAAAACGAAAAAGAATAAACAGAAAAGAAATAAAAAAAAACTGAAATGATGGATAGCATTTAATGTTACGTGACGGAGGAGAGATAATAATGACAAAGGAAGTGATTAGCACAGTTACCTAAGTAGACGTCCCCTCAACTGCACGCATGCTTGTCCAGAAATGGTGAACACGTGTTTACCATCTGGATAGCCAGTTACAGCTGTTTTGCTTTAAAAGAGATTCTGAATCAACATAGACAATGAAACGTTAGTAATAACTGAATCACAATTTCTAATTGATTTCAATCAGAACTTCTTGCTGACTATAACCCTGAGCAACCAGTCTGGCTTTGTTTCCTACCACTTCACCTTTCTCACTTAGCTTGTTTATGAAAACCCACTTAGTACCGATGATGTTAAATCCTTTTGGTCTAGGAACCAAGTCCCATACATCATTCCTTGTAAACTGATTTAGTTCTTCTTGCATGGCAATTATCCAGTCTGGATCTTCTAGAGCTTGATCAACAAAAGTTGGCTCGATCAAAGAAACAAGACCTAATTGGCATTCTGCATTGTTCTTAAGGAATGCCCTTGTTCTGATGGGATCATCTTTCTTCCCAAGGATCACATCTTCTGAATGAGCTGAAGCAAGTCTAGGTTATCTTCTGACAGTTGGTTCTTCAGAAATCCTAAGATTCTCTAAAGATGCAGCAACTTGATCTTCTGATCCATTGCTTCTGAGACTTCCAGCTTCTGCAGCATTGCTTCTTGGTTCTGCTGCTTCTGATATATCAATATCAAAATCTGCAAAATTCTCAAACTGCTTTGGTTTTTCAAGACCAAGCTTATCATCAAACCTGATATTGATTGATTCTTCTACAACCAATGTTTCAGTGTTGTATACTCTGTAGCCTTTAGAGCGTTCAGAATATCCAAGAAGGAAACACTTTTGTGCTTTAGAATCAAACTTACCAAGATGATCTTTAGTATTCAGAATAAAACATACACATCCAAAAGGATGGAAATATGAAATGTTGGGCTTTTTGTTCTTCCACAATTCATAAGGAGTCTTATTTAGAATTGGTCTGATAGAGATTCTATTCTGAATATAACATGCAGTGTTAATTGCTTCTGCCCAGAAATGCTTAGCCATATTGGTTTCATTGATCATGGTTCTGGCCATTTCTTGTAGAGTCCTATTCTTTCGCTCTACAACTCCATTTTGTTGTGGAGTTCTAGGACAAGAGAAATCATGGGCAATACCATTTTCTTGGAAGAACCCCTCAAAGAATCTGTTCTCAAATTCGCCACCATGATCACTTCTGACCTTTATGATTTTACACTCTTTCTCAGATTGAATCTGAGTGCAGAATTCAAAGAACACTGAATGAGACTCATCCTTGTGTTTCAAGAACTTTACCCATGTCCAGCGGCTATAATCATCAACGATGACTAATCCATATTTCTTCCCTCTGACAGATGCTGTTTTGACTGGGCCAAACAGATCAATGTGTAAGAGTTCTAACGGCCTTGAGGAAGAAACAACATTCTTAGACTTGAATGCAGGTCTGGAGAACTTGCCCTTCTGACATGCTTCACAAAGAGCATCTGATTTGTATTTCAGATTTGGGAGTCCTCTGACCAGATTTAGTTTGTTAATCTGAGAAATCTTTCTCAAACTAGCATGCCCTAATCTTCTGTGCCAGACCCATTGCTCTTCAGAAACAGACATAAGACAGGTCACCTTCTGATTCTTAAGATCCTGAAGATCTGTCTTATAAAAGTTGTTCTTTCTCTTGCCTGTAAATAGGATTGAGCCATCCTTCTGACTTACAGCCTTGCAAGACTTTTGATTAAAGATTATATCATAACCATTGTCACTTAATTGACTTATGGACAATAAGTTATGCGTTAATCCTTCTACAAGAAGTACATTAGTTATGGAAGGAGAGTTACCAAACTTTATAGTTCCAGAGCCAATGATTTTGCCCTTCTGATCTCCTCCAAACTTGACTTCTCCACCTGGTTTAAGCACCAGGTCTTGGAATGTAGACCTTCTTCCCGTCATGTGTCGCGAGCACCCAGAGTCCAGGTACCATGACATTTTGCCGTTTGTCCTCTTTTCCGCCAAGGATATCTGCAACAGAAATTATCTTCTCCTTAGGTACCCACAATTTCTTAGGTCCTTTTTTGTTAGTTCTCCTCAAGTTCTGATTGAACTTGGGTTTAGCAGAATATTTAACAGGAGGAACAGTATGATACTTCTTATTCTGAGTTCCATGATATTTCTTAGGTTGTGTCACATGCTTCTTGGTGTGTGTTATGTGAAAACTTTGTGCATGTGATGTGTGCTTAATATCATGGGAGTGGCCAAATTTAAATTGGTTATACAGAGGCTTGTATGATATTTTCATATCATTCACAGACTCAAGCTTGTATGGGATTTCACCCTCATAACCAATGCCAACTCTATTGTTTCCAGACACAGCATATATCATAGAAGCAAGTTGACTTCTGCCTATGCTTCTAGATAGAAATTTTCTGAAGCTCAAGTCATATTCTTTCAGAATATGATTCATGCTAGGAATGACTTTTTCTGTTTCAGAAGGAGATCCACTATTTTTGGATAAATTTAAAACTTTTTCCTTCAGTTCAGAATTTTCCAATTCCAGCTTCTTAGTTTCAAATTCAAATTGCTTCTTCAGCTTTTTGTATTTGATACTAAGATGAGCTTTGAGTTCCAGAAGTTCTGTTAAACTGGAAACTAACTCTTTTCTAGATAGTTCAGAAAATACCTCTTCAGAATCTGATTCTGATGTAGATTCTGATCCGTCATCTTCTGTTGCCATCAGCGCACAGTTAGCCTGCTCATCTTCCGAGTCTGATTCATCTTCTGACTCATCTCAGGTTGCCATAAGACCTTTCTTCTTATGAAACTTCTTCTTGGGATTTTCCTTCTGAAGTTTTGGACATTCATTCTTATAGTGTCCAGGCTCATTGCATTCATAGCACATGACCTCCTTCTTGTCAAATCTTCTGTCATCAGAAGATTCTCCACGTTCAAATCTCTTTGAACTTCTGAAGCCTCTGAACTTCCTTTGCTTGCTCTTCCAGAGTTGGTTTACCCTTCTGGAGATCATGGACAGTTCATCTTCTTCTTCAGATTCTGATTCTTCAGGATCTTCTTCTCTAGCCTGAAAAGCGTTAGTGCATTTTTTAATATTAGATTTTAATGCAATAGACTTACCTTTCTTTTGAGGCTCATTTACATCCAGCTCTATTTCATGACTTCTCAAGACACTGATAAGCTCTTCCAAAGAAACTTCATTCAGATTCTTCGCAATCTTGAATGCAGTCACCATTGGACCCCATCTTTTGGGTAAGCTTCTGATGATCTTCTTTACATGATCAGCCTTGGTGTAGCCTTTGTCCAGAACTCTTAATCCAGCAGTCAGAGTTTGAAATCTTGAAAACATCTTTTCAATGTCTTCATCATCCTCCATCTTGAAGGCTTCATATTTCTGGATTAGAGCAAGAGCTTTAGTCTCTTTGACTTGAGCATTTCCCTCATGGGTCATTTTGAATGACTCATATATATCATAGGCAGTTTCCCTGTTAGATATCTTCTCATACTCAGCATGAGAGATAGCATTCAGCAAAACAGTCCTACATTTATGATGATTCTTGAAAAGCTTCTTTTGATCATCATCCATTTCTTGCCTTGTAAGCTTTACGCCACTAGCTTTCACTGGATGTTTGTAACCATCCATCAGGAGATCCCATAGATCAGCATCCAGACCAAGAAAGTAACTTTCCAGTTTATCTTTCCAGTATTCAAAGTTTTCACCATCAAATACTGGTGGTCTAGTATAACCATTGTTACCATTTCCATTGTACTGCTCAGTGGAGCCAGATGTAGATGTGTGTTCATCACCAGCCATCTTTTACTGAAGCGTTTTTCTCTTCCTGAATCTTTTCTAAACACGGTTAAGTGCTTGCACCTTAGAACCGGCGCTCTGATGCCAATTGAAGGATAGAAAAACACTTAGAAAGGGGGGGTTTGAATAAGTGTAGTCTTAAAAACGTGAACGATAAAAATAAATTGCACAGTTATTTTTATCCTGGTTCGTTGTTAACTAAACTACTCCAGTCCACCCCCACGGAGTGATTTACCTCACCTGAGGATTTAATCCACTAATCGCACGGATTACAATGGTTTTCCACTTAGTCCGCAACTAAGTCTTCTAGAGTATTTTGATCACAACTTGATCACTCCAGGAACAACTGCTTAGATACCCTCTAAGACTTTCTAGAGTTTCCTGATCAACACGATCACTCTAGTTACAACTGCTTAGATAACCTCTAAGACTTCCTAGAGTATTCTGATCAACACGATCACTCTAGTTCCTTACAACTTAATGTAATCAAATAAGAGTTTTACAAATGCTTCTGAAAAGCTATAATCACAACTGTGATATTTCTCTTAACGTTTAAGCTTAATCTCACTAATATATTACAACAGCAATGTAGTGAGCTTTGATGAAGATGAAGTTTCTGAGCTTTGATTTGAACAGCGTTTCAGCAAGTTAATATTCACAGAATTGTTCAGAGTTGTTAACCTTGCTTCTCATCAGAACTTCATACTTATAGGCGTTTGAGAAGATGACCGTTGGATGCATTTAATGCTTTGCGTGTTCCGTACAGCACTGCATTTAATGTTTCACGCTTTTGTCAACTACCTCGAGCCTTGTTCACGCTGTGTCTACTGACGTTGCCTTTAATAGCTTCCAACGTTCCTTTTGTCAGTCAGCGTAGCCTGCCACTTGTACTTTCTTCTGATCTGATGTTTGAATATAATATTTGAATATCATCAGAGTCAAACAGCTTGGTGCATAGCATCTTCTTGTCTTCTGACCTTGAAGTGCTTCTGAGCGTGATACCATGAGAACTTCAGTGCTTCTGCTTCTGATCTCAAGTTCTTCTGATGCTTCCATAGACCCATGGTCTGATTCTGCCTTGACCATCTTCTGATGTCTTGCCATACCATGTTCTGATGTTGCATGCTGAACCTTCTGAGACAAAGCTTCTGAGCGCTGATTTGTGCATACTCTTTATATATTTCCTGAAAGGGAAATTGCAATGTATTAGAGTACAACATTATCTCACACAAAATTCATATCATTGTTATCATCAAAACTAAGAATATTGATCAGAACAAATCTTGTTCTAACACAGATACTACACTCAGAGAAAACTCTCTTATAGATACAAATCAACGTATCTTTAAGGTTGAGCAAAAACTCTGAGACCCCTAGAACCCGTTCTACAGGTACAAAAATCCTTATCCTTAGTTTACCATTGGGGCGAGGTTTGCGTTTTGACTTCATGACCACTATACCCTTCAAAGCCATGTTTGTTTAAAACTCTTGTGTGTGCATTCATGCATTCATGCATCATTCATTAATAACAACTAAAAAAAAGTCTTTTTCAAGTCGTTTTTCAAGGAAACTAAATAACGAACGTTTTGAACTTCATAGAAAGAGAGAAACGGAGAAAGGACTTAAGGATCTATACCATGGATTACGGAAGAAAAAGAGCTAGGAAATACACCTTCAAGATTCCCCAGGTCGAGGAACTGGGAAAGCTCGGAAAACTGGTGGTCAACCCCCAGGCTTTCAAGGAGAAGTATGGAAAACTTCTGCCTTTGCTCAATACCAACATTGTGGATGGGATCCTTCCCACTTTGGTACAGTTTTACGATCCAACGTATCAGTGCTTCACCTTTCCAGATTATCAGCTCATGCCTACGTTGGAGGAGTACTCTCGTCTGATTGGAATACCCGTGTACACGCAAGACCCGTACTCCGGTTTGGAAAAGAATCCTGACGACATTATCATTGCTGCAACTACTCCTTTGAACGTAGTCGACATCATAACTCATATGGTGAGTAGAGGAGGAATTCAAGGATTGCCCTCCAAATTTCTGTTTAATCAAGCTCGGTACTTCGTCAGCATCCAAGATATGAGCGCTTTTGAGGAAATCTTGGCTTTGCTTATCTACGGATTATTTTTGTTTCCTAACATTAACGATTTCGTCGACATCAACGCAATTAAGATCTTCTTAATTGGAAATCCAGTTCCAACCTTGCTTGCGGATGCTTATCACTCTATGCATTCAAGAAACATGCAGCAAGGAGGATTAATCACATGCTGCGTACCGTTGTTATACGAATGGTTCGTTTCACACCTGCCAAAGTCTAGCACTTTCTGGAGCATGAGGGATGGCCTTTACTGGTCACAAAAAATCACGTCCCTCACTCATACGGACATTGAGTGGTGTAGTCCTGACAACAACGAAACCAGATCATCTTCAGTTGCGAAAGTTTTCCCAACATACCCCTTATTGGAACTAAGGGAGGAATCAGTTACAATCCAGCTTTAGCCCGTCGTTAATACGGCTATCCCATGAAAAATATTCCAAGTAACATCCAATTGGAGGGTGTGTTCTTCAAGAACATCGACGATCATGGCAACATGCTGAAGAAGGAAATTGTCCAAGCCTGGCGTCTTGTACACAGCAAAGGGAGAAGATTGTTAGGAAAACATCTTTGCATCTCCCTGGATCCTTACCTTCAATGGGTACGCGTCAGAGCATTCAAGCTCAGGATGCCATATCAACATCAAGAACCTATTCCCCTAAGGGAACCAATTTACCTTTTCTCCACCGATGTTGAAAAATTACAAGCGGCATTAAACAAGGTATGCCAAGAAAGGAATGCTTGGAGGAACCAGTATCGAATCGTCAACACGGAAAATGTTGAAATTCAAAACATCCTAAGAAGGAAGGATGAGTTACTTGAAGTACTCGATCGACGAGTGACACAATCATCACTTTCTCATCATATCCCTCCTGCTTCCTGGATCATCGATCAGCTCACGTCAGAAAACGCTCAGCTCAAGAAACAGAAGAAGTTATTAGAACGTGAAGTCGGCTCTTCGTCAAAAGTTTAGAGTCCTTTCTCTCATTTTCTCTGTATTTCCCTTTTCAAAGTGTGTAAAAACGGTGTTTTCGCTTAATTAATAAAAATTTGATGTTTCATAACGTAATCATGGTGTTTCCTTGAAAATATAACTTAATTGCATATCATACATCGTTTTAGTTGTACGCACTGACACGAGAATTGTCGCGGATCTAATAGTCACTTTCCTTTCTCCAGAAAGAGAGGAGGAGAAGGAGGTGAACCAAGACTTTCAAGCTGTCTCATCCATACAACACTCGTTCAAGTCGCAAGAAAAGAATGGAAGACTTTGAGCAAGAGAATGAAGAACTCAGAGAAGAGATTAATACTCTCAAAGGTACTGTTGAAAGACTCAATAGTATGGTAGAAGCCCTGGTAGTTGCACAGAATCGACCAACGCCAGAAGAACCGCAAAGGACTGTGGTTTCAGAGATTGTTTCTACTCCCATTCCTCAGTATACCATGCCACTTGATCGACCTTGGGGCATGCCGTATAGCTTTATTCCAGAAAGGTACATACCTCCAGCTTCTGAAGCTCCAAAAGTCACCATGGATATGCGTCCACCGGAGGGTTACAAACCTCTGGAAATTGAAGTTCCAAGAGCAACGGCAATGGGTTTCGCACAACAGAATGCTGAGATTCCAAGATCTGCTGTCATGGCTTCTCCACGACCGATTATGCATACTTTTCCTCCACCGGGCGGACAAGTATATCATCACGCTCCAAGTAAGGATGCTGGCGTGTATGAAAGATTGGACGAGTTCCAGGAACAGTTTCTGCAAATGCCGAAGGAACTCAAGACTCTTCGAGGACAAGATCTATTTGGAAAGAATGCTGCAGACCTCTGTCTGGTTCCAAATGTTAAGATTCCTCACAAATTCAAAGTACCAGATTTCGAGAAGTACAAAGGGAATTCATGCCCACAAAGTCATCTTGTAATGTACGCTCGAAGAATGTCAACTCAGACTGATAATCAACAATTACTCATTCATTATTTTCAAGACAGCCTGACTGGTGCTGCACTCAAATGGTACATGAACTTGGACAGTTCAGAGATTCGTACTTTTCGAGACCTCGGAGAGGCCTTCGTCAAACAGTATAAGTACAATCTTGATATGGCTCCCTACAGAGATCAACTCCGGGCCATGACTCAAAAGGATAGAGAAAGCTTCAAGGAATACGCTCAGAGATGGCGTGAAGTTGCTGCTCAAATTTGTCCACCACTTGAAGAGAAAGAAATGACAAAAATCTATCTCAAAACTTTGAGTCCATTTTACTACGGACGAATGGTTGCAAGTGCACCAAGTGACTTTACCGAGATGGTAAACATGGGTGTACGTTTAGAAGAAGCAGTTCGGGAAGGTTGTTTGAACAAAGAACCAGAATCTTCTATTGGTCCAAGGAAGTATGGAAGTTCTTTCCAGAAGAAAAAGGATCAAGATGTCAGCAATGTCTTGCACAAAATCAAGAAGAAATTCCAACCTCAAGTTGCAGCAATAACTCCGGTTATTAACTCAGCGCCAGCTTATCAACCTCAGGTCCCGCAACAACAAATTCAACAAAGGTCGCAGCAACCTCAGCAGCAGGTTCGACCTCCAAATTACAACAATCGGGCTCCAAGGTATCCTGCCTTTGACCCCGTACCAATGCCGTATGCGGAATTGTTTCCAACATTACAGGAAAAAGGACTCACTCAGACAAGGAGTCCTCCAAATCCTGCAAAAAGTTCCTCACCATGGTATAAGGCTGACCAATCTTGTCCCTATCATCAGGGGGTACCAGGTCACAATATTGAGAACTGTTTCCCTTTCAAGATTGACGTCCAACGATTATTAAAGAGCGGAATGCTATCCTTTAAAGATACTAATCCTAACGTCCAAGCAAATCCTTTGCCGCAACATAAAGAAGCTTCAGTGAATTGGATAGATCAACACCCTAACGTCATTCAAATCTACGACATTCGTCAGATAGGGGAAAATCTTGTCAAGATGCACGCTAAACAAGCTGGGTACGGTCATGTTCCACCTCACAACTACTTCACATGTGAAATTTTTCCAAAGAATAATCAAGGATGTGCCGTAGTTCAAGCTGCATTACAAGAACAAATGGACTTAGGATGGATTCAACATATCCGAGTCAGAACTGAACATGACATCAACATGGTTCAAGGATGTCCAGGAGAATACAAAATCTACAAAGTTGAAGATCTCGAAGGATCGGTAGTCAGGTTCCATAAGAGTTTAAATGGACTTGCCTACTTTGGAACAGATTTCCACGCTTACAGTAGATGCGAAATCTGTCGAAGAAATTCACAAGGATGTTTGCATGTTCGCAACGACATTCAAAAGCTGATGGATGACTATACCATTACTGTTCTTGCCAACAGAGAAGATGATGAAGTCTTTACCATATCTCCTCAAATTAATCAAGTTGAACCAATGCAAGTTAAGTATGATAGCAGGAAGACAGCAGTTGTTCCACTAGTCATCTACTTACCAGGTCCTGTACCGTATGAGTCCAGCAAGGCTATACCATATAAGTACAATGCTACATTCATTGAAAATGGTAAGGAAACACCATTACTGTCTGTTGTCAACATTGCTGATGTTAGTCGAGTCACTAGAAGTGGACGAGTCTTCAACAGAACAACAGAAAATGTGGAGAAACCTTCGGAGGAAGCCCCACATAGGCAAGACAATCATCCGACCAATGCTGTTCAAGCGAAAGAAAATGATGAGATCTTGAAGTTAATCCAGAGGAGTGAATACAACATTGTAGATCAATTACTACATACTCCGTCTAGGATTTCTGTTCTTTCCCTGCTATTAAGTTCTGAAGCTCATAGGGAAGCTCTATAGAAAGTTTTGGAACAAGCTTTTGTAGAACCAAGTGTTACAATAAGCCAATTCAACAACATCGTTGCCAACATCTCCGCCGGAACTAACCTAAGTTTTTGTGACGAAGATCTTCCTGAAGAAGGAGTGGACCACAATCTTCCACTCCACATCTCAGTTGGCTGCATGGGTGATGTACTTACAGGAGTCCTAATAGACAATGGGTCCTCTCTCAACGTCATGCCTAAATCAACATTGTCAAGATTATCTTGCGAAGATTACCCTCTAAGAAAAAGTCATGTCATCGTCAAAGCATTTGATGGATCAAGAAAGTCAGTTTTTGGAGAAGTGGATCTTCCCATAACTATTGGACCTCAGACGTTCAAAATCACTTTCCAAGTTATGGATATCCCAGCACAATACAGTTGTTTGCTAGGTCGCCCATGGATTCACGAGGCTGGGGCAATTACTTCAACACTTCATCAGAAACTGAAGTTCATAAGAAATGACAAATTGGTAACCGTATGTGGAGAACGAGCTTTGATCGTCAGCAACCTGTCATCATTCTCCGACATAGAACCAAAAGAAGTTGTTGGAACTAAATTCCAAGCACTTTCCTTGGACAAAGGAAAGGAGAAAGCAGCGTCTATCTCTTCATACAAAGATGCAATCCAAGTTGTAAAGGATGGCACTAACAGTGGTTGGGGGCACATTAATATTCCTACCAACAACAAGAACAGAACAGGAATTGGATTCTTTCCGACATCATAAAAAGCTATCCCAGGGATTGAGGTAGTTCTCCCTATTCAAGAAACTTTCTGCAGTGGAGGTTTTCTTCAACCTGTTCAACAAACAGTCAATACCATCGATACGGAAAACACCGATGAAGAGGAATGGTTATCTTATCTTAACAAGGCAGGATACATCTCCCTACCAGAGTCTGATTCACCTTGCTGTTATCCGACTAAAGGATATGAAAGTAAGACTCAACCAAGCAGTGATGGAGTTACTGACAGCTTCACCACCAGAAGTCATGGTTCATCAGAAGAAGTTCCTCCTATCCCCGAAGAGACTTGGGATACATTAGGATAACCAAGCGGAAAATTCGACTACATGGTGAAATACTCCGCTCCTGAAAGTTCAAGAATCTCTCTTGAAGATATTGTTCCAACTGGATGGAACAGTGATTATGAGTACCTCTCTCAGCCAAAAGAGATGTATAACCCTTGCTATTCATCATCACCGACTGGTGAAATCATCATTGAGGATTATATCCCCAAGTCACCTTCCGAGGCTACGGATCTAGAGTTCACATATCTAGTCAATGCCATCTTGGGAGAAGAGCAAGACCAAAATACAGAAGAGGATGATCTCGAAAGTGTCTCCGACAACGAGTCTCTCCATTCAGAAGATTGAAAGTTTTCTCAAAAGAAAAACCGACATACTCCACTTGGAAATGGGTATGCTCACACCGCTCAGTCTGCTGAAGTAGAAGAAGATCGTCTGAGTGTTGCAAAGACAGTGGTTGGTAAATCAAGACCTACCACAGGCCAGCTTAAGCCTAAGGTTCCAGATTACTTAGTGCACAATGGGGTTCGCCACTATTGGACATCTGTTGAAGTTTCAACTGTTGTTCGCACTCCTAAGTAGGAACTTTCACCGTTATTTTGTCCTCTCACCATAGCCCAGGGTGAAGAGATGTTTCATAGGGCTTTGCATTTTACTATTTCTTAGGAAAATGTCCCTCTTTGCTTCGCCCAAAGCAATAGAGTTTTGTTTTATAGGGTCTTTGTTTCAAGAAATGACTGTCAATAAATAAAAATGTCATTCTGTTCCTTCGTTTAGTTTTTCCTTTTCTTTTTCGGAAATTGGTAATCCTAAAAAACACCCTTAAAAAACATCAAAAAATTATTAACTGCATACACCGAGTCTTCCCTCGTTGTCTAAATAAAACTTATCACACATATGCAGATTAATCATAAAATACCCCGTTGAAACGTGCGATCGTATGACTTCTCCAAGCTTTGAGTTTCCTGTATTCGAGGCAGAGGAAGAAGAAGACGAAGAAATATCAAAGGAAATTTCACGATTACTTCAACAAAAGGAAAAGGCCATTCAGCCATACAATGAGCCTCTAGAGATCATTAACCTTGGTTCCGATGGAAACAGAAAAGAGGTTAAGATTGAAGCTTCGCTCAGTTCAGAGATCAGAGAGAGTTTGATACAACTGCTCAAAGAATTCTCAGATGTCTTCGCTTGGTCTTATCAAGATATGCCAGGGTTGGATACCAGTATAGTGGAGCATCACTTGCCATTAAAAGCCGAATGCCCTCCGGTCAAGCAAAAATTAAGAAGAACTCATCCGGAGATGGCCATGAAAATCAAAGAGGAAGTTCAAAAGCAAATCAACGCTGGTTTCCTCGTCACTTCAGAATACCCTCAGTGGTTAGCTAACATTGTTCCCGTTCCTAAGAAAGACGGAAAAGTCCGCATGTGCGTCGACTACAGAGATTTGAACAAAGCTAGCCCTAAGGACGACTTTCCTTTACCACATATTGACATGTTGGTAGACAGTACAGCAAAATCCAAAGTTTTCTCGTTCATGGACGGATTTTCAGGATACAACCAAATCAAAATGGCACCTGAAGACATGGAGAAAACAGCTTTCATCACCCCCCTGGGGCATGTTCTGCTATCGTGTTATGCCTATTGGACTAAAGAACGCAGGGGAAACTTATCAAAGAGCCATGACTACACTTTTCCACGACATGATGCATAAGGAAGTGGAAGTCTATGTGGACGACATGATTGCCAAGTCAGAAAATGAAGAAGATCACATACAGAATCTGACAAAGTTCTTTCAACGCTTACGGAAGTTTAAGCTTCGCCTGAACCCCAACAAGTGCACCTTTGGTGTCTACTCAGGAAAACTCCTTGGTTTCATTGTCAGCAAACGAGGAATTGAAGTAGATCCAGACAAAGTCAAGGCAATTCAAGAAATGCCTTCACCCAGAACCGAGAAACAAGTTAGAGGATTTCTTGGACGTCTAAATTACATCTCGAGATTCATATATCTCATGACTGCAACTTGCGCTCCTATTTTCAAACTTCTACGGAAAAATCAAAGTTGCGTCTGGACAGACGATTGTCAGAAAGCGTTCGACAGCATTAAGGAATATCTGCTCGAACCACCCATCTTGTCTCCTCCAGTGGAAGGAAGACCTTTGATAATGTACTTAACCATCTTAGAAGATTCCATGGGTTGTGTCCTTGGACAGCAAGACGAGACGAAAAGAAAAGAGCATGCCATTTACTACCTAAGCAAGAAATTCACTGACTGTGAATCCCGCTACTCCATGCTCGAGAAGACGTGTTGTGCTTTGGCCTGGGCTGCCAAGCGTCTCCGCCAATACATGATTCGACATACTACTTATTTGATCTCTCATATGGATCCAATCAAGTACATCTTTGAGAAGTCTGCTTTAACTGGGAGGATTGCCCGTTGGCAGATGTTGTTATCAGAATACGACATTGAGTATCATGCACAGAAAGCCGTGAAAGGAAGCATTCTAGCTGAGCACATGGCTCACCACCCACTTAATGGTCATGAATCAACCAGTTTCGACTTTCCGGACGAGGACGTCATGTACCTCAAGATGAAAGATTACGACGAGCCACTACCAGACGAAGGACCTGAGATAGTATCCCAGTGGGGCTTAATCTTTGACGGAGCTGTCAATGCTTATGGACGAGGAATTGGGGCAATCATTGTTACACCTCAGGGTACCCATATTCCATTTACCGCCAGATTAACTTTCAAGTGCACAAACAATGAGGCCGAATATGAAGCTTGCATCATGGGTCTCGAAGAAGCCGTGGATTTAAGAATCAAACACTTGGATGTATACGGAGATTCTGCTTTGGTCATCAATCAAATCAAAGGAGAATGGGAAACACGCCAACCAGGGCTAATCCCTTACAAAGACTACGCGAGAAGATTGTTACCATTCTTCGACAGGGTAGATTTTCATCACATTCCTCGTGAAGAAAATAACTTGGCTGATGCATTAGCCACACTCTCTTCCATGATTAGGATAAATCATTGGAATTACATTCCTCAGATCGATGTTATGCGCCTGGATAGGCCCGCTCATGTTTTCACAGTAGAAGCAATCATCGACGACAAACCGTGGTATCACGACATCAAGAACTTTCTTCAAAAGCAAGAGTACCCTCTTGGGGCGTCAAAGAAAGATAGAAAGACTTTGAGAAAGTTAGCTTGTAGATTCTTCCTGAATGAAGATGTTCTGTACAAGAGAAACTTCGACATGGTTCTGCTCAGATGCGTTGACAGAAAAGAAGCCGAAGTACTCATGAGAGAAATACATGAAGGTTCCTTTGGTACCCACACTAATGGACATACCATGACAAGGAAAATACTGAGAGCAGGATATTATTGGCTGACGATGGAGTCAGATTGCTACCAGTACGCAAAGAGGTGTCACAAATGTCAGATCTACGCCGATAGAATTCATGTGCCACCATCTCTTCTCAACATACTCTCTTCCCCTTGACCTTTCTCCATGTGGGGAATCGACATGATTGGAATGATTGAGCCAAAAGCGTCCAACGGACATCGCTTCATCTTGGTAGCCATAGACTATTTCACCAAATGGGTTGAAGCAGCTTCATATGCAAACGTTACAAGACAAGTTGTCGTCAGGTTTATCAAGAATCACATCATCTGTCGCTACGACATTCCTAGCAAGATAATCACTGACAATGGGTCAAATTTGAATAACAAAATGATGAAGGAGCTTTGTGAAGAATTCAAGATTGAGCATCACAACTCATCTCCTTACAGACCAAAGATGAATGGAGTTGTAGAAGCAGCTAACAAAAACATCAAGAAAATCGTTCAGAAGATGGTCATCACTTACAAAGATTGGCATGAAATGCTCCCGTATGCTCTTCATGGTTACCGTACATCAGTACGTACTTCGACTGGAGCAACTCCTTTCTCCCTTGTATATGGCATGGAGGCAGTCCTACCTATAGAGGTTGAGATTCCATCAATGAGAGTCTTGATGGAAGCAAAATTAACAGAAGCCGAGTGGTGTCAAAGCAGATTCGATGAATTGAACTTAATCGAAGAAAAGCGCATGACAGCTTTATGCCACGGTCAGCTATATCAACAAAGAATGAAGAAAGCTTTCGACAAAAAGGTTCGACCTCGCACAATCAAAGAAGGCGACCTTGTACTCAAAAAGATTCAATCTTTTCTCACAGATTCGAGAGGGAAATGGACTCCCAATTATGACGGCCCCTACGTGGTCAAGAGAGCTTTCTCAGGAGGAGCTTTAATACTCACGACTATGGATGGAGAAGAATTCACCCGTCCTGTGAACGTCGACGCAGTCAAGAAATACTTCGCCTAAATAATTAAAAGAACAGCTCGCTAAGTTGAAAACTCGCAAAGAGCGGCTTAGGCAAAAAGGAGCGTCTCGGTGAATCGAAAACCCGAAAGGGCGATTCAGGCAAAAGTTAGAGACATAAAAAAATAAATAATCAATCCCGGTAAACTTAAAACCCGAAAGGGGTAGTTTACGCAAAAGTTAGGGATATATGGCAAGTAACTGTGTTCAGGACAAACTTGATCATTCAAAAATCCATAGCGGAGTGTTCATCATCAGTAGGTCATCTTCTACGAAGCACGAATACAGCGCAACTCGGAGTGGAAGGGAAAGATAACGGTCGTCACGTTTCATCGTAGCCCTTTTCCCGAAAATTACCAATTTCAAACTTTGTAAATACTCCATGGAATCAAGCATTTGGCTGATTACCATTCCATATATAATAATTTGAGCCTTGTGCTTTTCCTTTGCAATCTAGTCTTATTCAGTTTCTTGAAATGCATTTCAAATTTAAACAGTCATTTTTCTTGAAACAAATGTTTTCATAAAATAAAATGAATTTACCTGCAAAAAATAAAGGTGAAATTTCTTTCTGAGGTTTACAAACAATAGGAAGAATGCAAACAGTTGCTCCGAGAACGGTTGAGACTCCGGGAACCAAGATTTCCCCATGAGGTCGCTTTGCGAACATCTCCCGATGACGGATCTTCACTTCAATTCATATTACTCACTTCGGACAGCGGACAACTGATAACCAGGTATTCCCAACAGAGTTCGAACTACAAGAAGAGGACATCTTCTGATCAACAAGATTCAAGTCGTATCATAGGATTTTACATCCGCGACAATTCTATTCATATTCACTTTACATTTTATATTTGTCATAATATTCATGCATACATTATAACTGCATAGTCGAGTCTGGCTTTGATCATGTGAATGCCCGAGTCATTAAGGCATGAACTCAAGTTTCCCCTGCGAGTTCTGGAGAAACTTTTTCCTTCAAGACGACAGTTCATACACAAGGAGCTCCCCAAGCAAGTCAACAAATGGCAGTCTCCCTCAAAGAGATAGTTTGATCACTTTTGGAGTTTCCTCAGCCGAGATTCTCCCGCAGAGCGACACTCGACAGTCTTCTTCAGATAAGATAGTCTATTTCGCATTTTGGAATTCCCTACAGGGTCGATGAGCGATTCTCTTCTCCAAGAAGTGTGGATTCCCCGATATAATTGACAAGTGGTAGTTTTTCCTCTTGGAAAACAGTCTGGTATTTCCCCAGCAAGGTCAAGAAATGCCACTTTTTGTCAAAGAAAATGATTCAGAATCTCCCAGCTGATCGACAAATGATCCCCAGCGGAGTCAGCAAGTGGCAGTCTCTTTCAGCAGAAGACAGTTTGCTCACTTTCTTTCATGACAGGGTCAACAAATGACAGTCTCTCCTAGTAGAAGACAATTTGTTCCCCTAGCAATTGGCAAATGGCAGTCCTTCCCCAAGGAAAGACAGTTTGTCTGTTAAACATTCAAGAGGTCGATGAATGTTGGCTTTCACCCCGAAAACAGTTCGCCTGCTTTCAAGCAAAGTCATTAGCCCCTTAAAAGGAGCACGGAACCATGTGACGATCCTTCAAAGACGTCAAGTCAAAAGGGAAGATGGTGAAGTTTCTTTATTACCGTTAAATGGTATCTTACCTCCAAGTGCTGGTAAGAAGTTTGACGAGGAAAACAAACCTTTGAAGTTTCTTTATTACCGTTAAATGGTATCTTACCTCCAAATGCTGGTAAGAAGTTTGACGAGGAAACAAACCTTTGAAGTTTCTTTATTACCGTTAAATGGTATCTTACCTCCAAGTGCTGGTAAGAAGTTTGACGAGGAAACAAACCTTTGAAGTTTCTTTATTACCGTCAAATGGTATCTTACCTCCACGTGCTGGTAAGAAGTTTGACGAGGAAACAAACCTTTGAAGTTTCTTTATTTACCATCAAATGGTATCTTACCTCCAAGTGCTGGTAAGAAGTTTGATGAGGAAACAAACCCTTGAAGTTTCTTTATTACCGTCAAATGGTATCTTACCTCCAAGTGCTGGTAAGAAGTTTGACGAGGAAACAAACCTTTGAAGTTTCTTTATTACCGTTAAATGGTATCTTACCTCCAAGTGCTGGTAAGAAGTTTGACGAGGAAACAAACCTTTGAAGTTTCTTTATTACCGTAGAATGGTATCTTATCTCCAGGTGCTGGTAAGAAGTTTGACGAGGAAACAAACCTTTGAAGTTTCTTTATTTACCATAAAATGGTATCTCATCTCCAAGTGCTGATGAGAAGTTTGATGAGGAAACAAATCTTTGGAAATTTTCACTTTATCTGAGATATTGTCCAAACACGACTGAGACCAGTTTCGAGATATGGACATCCGAAACAAGGGGGAGGTTGTTTGCCTTTTTCTAAGTGTCAACACTTAGATAAAGAAGATGGATTGCGCATCCTACACTGCCATCCATTCGCCAGAATCCACATCAAGTATTTCTACAGGAGTTTGTCTCCTCATCCCCCGCCAAGTGCGACAACGGGATCAAGTCATGCAAAGATTTTATTGCAACATCTCAGGAGCGCCCAAAATTCGGGCATTCTTTGATATTTAAGTCTCTTTCACGCAGGATAGTTCGAGATATCAATCTCTCTCCCTCCAGATGAAAGAAACTTAAATAGGGGCATCTGTCATACCCTAATTTTTGACCCCTCCTGAGATGACATATCTTCAGGATTTTCATCAGGTTAAAGCAAGTACCCAGAGCAGTCACTTCTTCATCTGGCATTTAATCGAGGATGTTCAAAGACAAGAAAACTCAGGCAAAGGATCAATCAGTAGAAGGATTAGTCTCTAACAAAATCATAAGACTCAAGAGCTTCATTTTTTCACCTATGATTGATTAGACACCCAGTCATCTGAGTACAGGTTTACTCAGGTCACCAGACTAGGGTTTTTGAGCCTATCAAGGACTAAAATCAGGGATCACCTTTGGGAAACCCTAAAAAGCCCCAGGGGATCATTCAAAGACATCAATCATCTTCAAATAGCTCATATGACAAGATCCACTGGACATCACACCTCAATTCAAAGTCTACAGTCATTATTTTCATATGGTCGACAATTAGGGTTTTTAACCTAATTCACCAGGATAGTTGACTTTTAATCAGGGGCATGGGTCCAATACTCAAGACATGATTCAAGAACCTCTACTACCTCAATATAACCCATTTACATCACTCATTTGAGGAGAAGATCTTGATTCTACACAAAAGTCCAAATTTTCACTTTATCAGGAAAAAGTCAACTGTATGGGTTCACCTTTGACTTTTAAGATTTTTGGTCAAACCATGACTTTCAAAGATCAATATCATCAATATATGGATATTAAAGTCATTTGACCAAAGAAATTCAAAGAGATTCACCAAGGAGCAAAAAGCCGGGAATTAGGGTTTTTGAGGGCATTGTGGGAACTCAAAATTTCACCTACACAACTCAAAAAACTTCCAACATGAAAGTTGTAGATCTTGCAAAATAAAACAACATCTTACATAGGAACTTTTTTCAAAAGATCAACCATTTAAGAGTTTTGGAATTTTGAAGCTTTAGGTTATAAAAATTTAGAAATTTTTCTAAGTGTTTTTAACCTAGTTTTCATCCAACTTTGGGCTCATTTTTCACAAATTTCCCAAATGATTCTGAAGGAACCATAAACTAATGATTTGAAGTAGATGTTTAGGGCTTTCCAAATTGTGTTCAACCTTCTCCAAATTCATTTTGAGCTAAGAGTTATGCTTGTTCAAAGTTGGCCTCATGAAGTGAAATTATAGGTCATGCCTCATTTTTGAACTTTGAAATTTTGTGCACATGACCTCACTTATGGATGCTACACGACCCATACCACATCTGAAAACATGCCATGCATTCATTTTCACCATAGCATAAGAATTGAGGAAGATTCCCAAAACAAGAACATGTGATTATGTAATGATTACATTTGGGAATTTATGGCAAATTGATGAATCACCCAAGGAATCTTCTCACCAACCAATTAGAGCTCATTTCTGTCTCAGAATTGTCCCCTAAGATCAAGCAAAATCGAGGGCTAGGGGATTGATCAAATGGAATTAAAATTCTCATCATTGCATAAGAGATATTTGCAAACTTCCTTCATGGCCAAGAAAACCAAATCAACCTCACTAAGCAAGCTCACTCCTCTGCAACTATACTGAACCATTTGCCTATAAATAGGAGAGCATACCTCAGTAGAAAAACACACCAAAGCAACAGAATTCTTGCTTTCTCTTTTCTTTCTTCATACTTAGTTTTTTCAAAGGTCCTTTGGCAAGAAGACTCGAATTCTTCAAACCAAAGCTCTCTCTTTGAAAATAAGTATTCAAACACATTGAGGGAGGCATTTAGAGGTGATCCAAACCTCTGGAACACTTCTGGGCGTGGTGAATCATCATCTCCACCTCTCATTTGGAGCACTTGCAGTTGGAGGACCACAGAACAATTCAGGAGGTTCCAAGCAAGGTTAGGCATCCAGGCACGTTCCTCAGATCATAGTGAAGCTGTTCAGATGGCTGCAGCTCATCTGTAACTCCAGATTCATCATCCTCCATGTTCACTTGAAGCTCAAATCGAAGGAGTCGAGTAGAGCAATTCAGAAGGTTTGAGGTCACAACAAGCATCCAGTTAGCATCACTGAGTCCCAAGGAAGCTTTTAGGATCATTCATACAAGCCCAGGTGCTCTCCATCATCCTCACGACCTTCGGTTTCAGAGGTAAGTTTCTGAACTCCACCTCTTTAATTTAAGCACTCTTTGTGATAAAGCTCGATTCTATCTTGTTCAGCATCATCAGAGGATTGAAAACCCTCTATCATCATTCATTTATCTTTCAGTATAGTCATTTAATTTGATTTTTAAATTTTAGGGTTCTTCACGTTTTTTAGTAAATTAGTTAGATGTAGTTAATATAAATTTATGTTAGTTACATATTTAGAATCGTGAGTGAATTTAGAACAAGTTTCATGTTTACACCTGGGCCATTGGTTGAGATCTGAGAGAATCAGAATTTCAAAAATGTTAGAGCTTGAGGTTGAAGACGAAGATGGAGGGTGGCGCCATTTTTCAAATCTCTGAACAGAGTTTATTTTATATTTAATGATATGCGTTTCATAAATGAATGAATAACTTGCCCTAGTGGCCACACATGCGCTCTTAGTCTCCTCGTGCCCAAGGTCTGAGGTTCGAATCCCCCTCGCCCCAGACCTTTTGATTTTATTTTCTTTTTGCTTCTATACACTTGAACACTATATGAATTGCATTGAAACCAGTTCTCTATCACCACACGCGCGTTGGCTCAGTGGTGTTTGTTTTTAGTATGTGACCTAGAGGGCGTGGGTTCAAATCCTCCAAGGGCCAAAAATATTTTTTTAACACCCATTTTCTTTCATTTTTCTCACAAACTTCACACAATTAATTCACCTATCAAATTAAATCACTTTCACTTCATTTTTCACACACTTGTTATTTAATATATCTATTTTGTGAATAATCAGAAAAATCATAAAAATATTATTTATTTCATATATTTTTATTAGGTTTAAAATAGTATGTTTTAAGTGTTTTCTTAAATACTTTAAATATATATACTCATTTTGTTTTAACCTAATTATTTTGTGGATAATTTTATGATAAAACCCTAATTGTTTAGGTCTTAATTAGGTAAAGATCTTTATTTTTACCTTAATTAAGTTGACTTTTGTCAAATTTTCAAAATTGTTTTCAATCTCCTATTAAACAAGGTGATTAAGGTTTTCAAACAACAAAAACTTACATCATTCCAATCTTCATTTTCACTGCTTCACAAACAGTAAATAAGTACTGGGCCTCTAATAAAGTGTAAGTCCCATCCCCTTTTCATTTTATTTTCAACTCTCAAATACAGTCAATAAAAACTGTTTTCACAACAGTAATCATTTCAAAAATCACAAATCATTTTCAACTGCTTTTATAGCCAGTACTGTAAAGTACCGGGCCTCTAATAGAGTGTAAGACCCAACACCTTCTTTCTTTTCATAGTTTGTTTTCAAAAACTGTATTTTCAAAATCTTCTTTCTGTTTTCAAAACATTCTTCTGGTATTTGAAGGGCATTATTCCCGGTGAAACTCTTCAGATACCTATGTGACCTTTGTCCATCTTCGCTTCTTCTGTTTTCAAAAACCCTTAGCTGTTTATAATAAATATTCAACTGTTATCAAAACAACAAAAATTACTGGTAAGGCTTTGTACATACTTCTTCAAAGGCCTCCACTCCATCCAGGTTAGGCTTTACAAGCTTTCAATTTACAGTCTTTGTTTAAATTACTGTCAAATATAAATTGTGCATATATTTGTTTAGAACTACGTTTGAGTGTAAACCCTAGGACAGTTAAACTATATATATATTATAGGAATATGGCCCAGGATTGAGAATGTCTTCCCGGTGAAGGCTCTTTCCTAATTAGAGATCTGTAGTTCAAACCCCCCAAGATGAATTATTCCCGGTGAAACATCTTGGCAAAAACCTTAGAACCCAAAATAGGACACATCCACCCAAAGAGGAATTATTCCCGATGAAACCTCTTACCCATTTGCTTAGAGCCAAAATAAGTTCAAAACTACATAGCTTTCTCTTGTGCTATAACAAGGACCCTCGATTAGCCTCCTCTTGGGATTTGTACAAGGACCCACAGGCTTCTTAAAAGCATTTCCAGCTTCCTCTTGAGCTTGTATACAAGGACCCATCAGGTTTCTTATAAACATAGGAACAGGTCTTTAGTCACCTTTTAGCCTATCCTGGTGAGTTTCTTCCAATTAAAACCAGACTTTGAACAAGCTAAGTTTGTCTCAATTTTACATTGAGTACACCTTTTGGAATGAGAGACATGGACAGTCTCTGTCACCCTTATCTTCATCAATTTTCCTTAGCTGAGTCTAGGATCCATGTTTGCTTATCCTCAGCAAGAGTCAGCCTTCATCTTGGGCTTTAAACAAGAAGTCTCCACTAGATAATCTTTCTGCCATTCATTTTAACCAAAAATCCCTGGAAAGGGTTAGCCTCCACACATTCTTTCATTTTTTAATAAAAACCCCTGGAAAGGGTTAGCCTCCACACATTCTTTCATTTTAACAAAACCCCTGGAAAGGGTTAGCTTCCAAAATTAGTCCTTCAAAAACCAAAGATTCATTCTCTTAGGAGATAATTTCCCCAAAAGAGTCAAAACCCCTGGAAAGGGTCAGCCTCCAAAAACATGACAAAAATCAGTCTTTTAACAGACAATTTCTCCAGCTAAGTCAAAACCCCTAAAAAGAGTCAGCCTCAATTCTGGGCTTTGTACAGAACACCAAATAAAATCCATCAAATAAATACTCTCCAATTGGAGTCAGCCTCAATTCTGGGCTTTGTACAGAACACCAAAAACTCCTTAGTTTAAATTCTCCCCAGTAGAGTTATCATTTCAGTAAATCAATAAATCAATCAAAAAGCCTCAAGCTTGGGCCTCATGCAAGCCAGCTAAAAGTCAAATCTTTTATACAGTAGATAGACATAGCTTATCTCTATAGAGAGATATTTTTACTACTCTACCACATTCAAACAAACATTACATTTTATTTCAATTTCAATCAAGTCTCCCATTTAGGATTTTGAAAGGCATGAGCTGGTAGTAAAACCCAGACATGTGGTAACTTTCCCTAATTTGGATGAGCATCTTTCTTTCATTTAAGAGGCATTTGACTGGTATACTTGCACATACACAAGTAAGGTCCCCCTCTTGAATGAAATGAATTCATTTATTCTGTCACTCCTTTAAATGTTTGTGGTGGAATAGTACAAATACCTCTCTGTAAAGATGATTTCATGTCTCTTTATTGTAAACAGAGATTTAATTCAAGCTTCAACCTTGAGCTTCAAGCAAGGCACCAAAAATTATTAATTTCCTTAGTTAGTTCCCCGAACTACATTAAGCTCTGACTTCCACTAGGGATATGTAGGCATGAGGTTCACAAGGAATGTCAGCGAGCTAATAAAATACCAAAAATAGTCAGTTTGTCTATCTGTCTGTCTGTCTTTTTCAAATCAATTCAATTCTCTCTCCTAACACAAAGGAGAAACTTTCCCAATAATTAGCAATAAACACAATCACAATGACACAGAGAAGGTTCCTGTAGAGTACTACAGATATGTAGGGTGTTTAAACACTTCCCTATGTATAACCGACCCCCCGGACTCCAGAATTTCTAGTCTAGGTGAAATCCCCACACTTAGCAAACTCTTAGGGTTTAGTTGAGATATTTTTTTCCCTTTCCTACTCGTAGGACAATAAGAAAGTTCGTGTGATATCGTAGGAAGAACTGAAATAAAATTCCTCCCACCACGGGCGCATTCTCCTTCCAAATTTCGCGTGAAGGGTCTAGCGTGCCGTCCTCCCAAGTGAAACGGGGAGGTAAAAAAAAACGACACCACATTTTCTTTCACAGGAGTCGCGTCCAACATCAATCTCGCAAAGAATTCTAAACACTGATCAGGAACATTGCAATTTGATTTCACAGCCAAAAGTCTCACACTCATTGATAGCTTAGAGTAAGAAGACCCCTCAAACAATAGTATATTTATTTCTTTCAACAACTGATAAAACCTTTGAGCTTTCTCAGCCAAAAGTCTCACACACATTGCCGGAGGACATGAATCTATCGACTAAGCGCTGTCTAACTGATTCCGGTTCCGAAGCAATTGTCATTCCGCTGCAATGAGCGGAAGACACGAAACGGAATCTGTTTGACAATGCAGTCCCGCGCAACACTCTGTCATACAACAACCTTGAATAACCACACATAATAAACATTAGATTATTTTCATTGAAATGTGTAAATTAATTGTTCGACTAATTAAAGAATATATCAGATGAGTGAATATTATCGGATGTATGAGTGCATATTAGCGAAGCCTAGTTGTTCATGCGTAAAAATCTCTTCCAAGTCATCTATTGCAATATTTGACATGAATTCAACACCAAAGATACCTTCATCCATATTGATATTACGGAGAGCACCATCCTTCAAATCGGACATATCAACAAGTGTTCCGAGCATCGTCCGGTATCGAGGCACAAAAGCACCACCTTTTTTTGCCGCTTGCTTCGGAGGACCCTTAGGTGGTACGCTACGAACTTGCTGTGTCACTTGTTGTGACTCCCGAGCAGATGCCTAAAAATCATATAACAATCGGTAAAATATAAAATCATGCAGTTTTAGATTCAAATTATATATTAACACCTTAAATGTACCTCTTTTAATGATGCAACAGACTCCTCCTCCTGTAAAATCCCTTTACCCTTAATTGCGGGTTTTGTAGGAGCAGTCTAAAATTAAAATGTAAAAAATAATTAACGTAACGGTGCAGAATTGACATTCGAAATTAAAACTAAATGATTCGTAATGATTTTCAATATACCTCATCACCAATGATAATGAGCTCCGAGGGCCATGCAACAAATGACCCTATTGCATCTCGCATCAATGTTGTCTCTGAGACCATATCAGGTACCGGTAGCACCGCATCATGATCTAATACAACATCAACTGATACTTTCAGGTGTCCATCCGGGAGCGGTCTATGGTGAAGTAAATCTCCCACAGTGTTGTGCACTTTTCCCTTGCCAACTAGGTGATAATTCGGTGACGATAAGTATAGTTGGCAAGAAGAAATGCCCTAAACCAATAGTAAATATAAAGTCATTATCGTTAATAAAATAGAACAATTTGTAAGGAAAAGAAATTTATAATTACCTCGGGAAGTTTTCTTTGACAGTTGAAACTAGCTTTATCACTAGTTTCTTTCACCGATGGAGTATTGCACTTTTCTCTCATATACATATCTTTATCTCTTTGTAATTCAGAGACTTGTGCTTGCAATTCCTGCAATTTTTGCAACACTTCTTCATTTGAAGGATTTCTTCTCCTAGGATGCTTGTAAAAAGAGGGTGGAGTCACACCATGACCCTTACCCCTCACCCGACCGGGATACTCAGGAGCATCTAGTGCTCTACTAAGTACGCTCCTATCATCCTGGTCCTCACCGGTGGACACCGATTGCGACAAGGTCTCCTGTAATTCATTTACATTTCAATAATTATTAGTGGAGATAAAAAATCATTTATATATTAAAAACATTTGATTTAATTAAAGACACAGTATTATACTTACACATTCAGCATAAACTCTCTGAACATCGGGATCGACAGCTTGATTCTTTCCCACACGAGCTTCCTTCCACAACACATGTACAGGAAGTGAGGTTTGACAAAAAGGGCGGAGCTGTACGATGATCGGCCTTTCTATTGAATGCTTTTCTCCATCCACGGTAGTGATGATTAGAATTTAAGAATCTATGATGGCCGAGAAAGACATTCTGTTGACAAAGCTCCAATCGTGTCGTATCGGTTTCATCTTCACAAACAGGACACGCTTTTTGACCTTTATTGTTGTACCCGGATAGATATCCGTATGTTGGAAAATCATGAATTGTTCCAAACAACATCGCCCTCAAGTTGAAACTTTCTTTCCTATACCCATCGTAAACCTCCACATCGTTCTCCCACAAAAACTTTAAATCTTCGATTAAGGTTGCCAAGTATACGTCTATGTCATTCTCTGGTTGCTTAGGCCCAGAAATTAGCATAGATAACATCATGTACTTACGCTTCGTACATAGCCACGGAGGTAGGTTATAAATCATAAGAATCACAGGCCATGTGCTATGCGAGATACTTTGAATACCTTGCGGGTTCATTCCATCACTAGACAATGACAAGCGAAGGTTTCTTGCTTCTTTTCCAAATTCAGGATAATCAGTATCAACTTTCATCCACTGTGGTGAGTCTGCCGGATGTCGCAACTTTCCATCAATAATTCTTTCATCTGCATGCCAAGTCAAGTGTCTTGAATCGGTTTCACTACGATACATGCGTCTAAATCTCGGAATTATAGGAAAATACCATAAGGCTTTGGCAGGAGACAACTTTTTCTTATATCGAGGGGCACCGCATTTAGGACACTCATTCAACGCTGCATACTCATTTCGAAACAAAACGCAATCGTTTGGACATGCATGTATCTTATCATAGCTCATGTCAATAAAGGACAACATCTTTTTGGCTTCATACGTTCGATTGGGAAGAACATTATCCTTTGGTAGCATATCTTTCATAAGGGCTAATAACTCTGTGAAACTTTTATCCGACCATCCATTGTCCGCCTTTAAGTTGTACAACTTTAACACCGCAGACAATCTTGTGAATTTTGAACAACCATCATACAACGGTTTCTCTGCATCGCTTACCAACCTCTCGAACATTTTGGAACAATCCTCAAGTTCTTCTTCAAGCGCTTCTGCAATCTCTTCGACTCGATCGCAATCGTATGTGTCTGTGCAATCGTCGTTTGAAGCATACTTCGTATTACACCTCGGCTCAACATTCCCGTTACTTTTATCACCATGCAAACTCCGAACTGTATAACTTCTATCAATTCCAAACCGTAGTAAATGCGATGCCAACTTATTCCCGTCAACCTTATCCCCATAACAGCAACCCAAGCAAGGACACGACATTCGAATCAGGTCTTCGGAGTGCACAACCGCAAACTCAACGAAATCCCATACCTCTTTCTCGTACTTTTTCGACAATCGGTTTGAATTCATCCATGTCTTATCCATGTCTTAATTAAGCTAAACAAATGCTTCTTGGTTTCTCTATCAGGTACTAAGGAATTCTGTCAAGATAATAAATAGCTATCATCATTATGTCTTGATCAAAATACCTAGTGAGATCCTATAAAGTGTGAATAATAGAATGTTATGCAACTATAGTACAAAAATATACTATAGATAGGAAGTTACAGTTGTCTCGATTGTTTGAGTCTCTAAAAGAATACAGTACCTTATTTCAGCCTACCCCCGATTTCTTAAAGAAGACATTACCTTATTTCAAGGTAATATAACTCCACAAACCAAAAAACTGATTGAGAGACACTAAATTGAAATTAAATAGAACCATAAACAATAAACTATAAGCAGAAAACAACAAACTATAAGCAAGAAGAAAGGGCTAGTAACCTGAGTTGGACTTAATGTGGGAGACGGGTAGGTTTGAATCGGCGTTGTACAAGTAGAAATCAGAGGCTTCAAAGTAACTGTAAAATTAAACACACACACACACACGATGTTGTTAAATACACCACTACTAACACAATATCAAAAAAAAAACCCAATCTAGATTGAACATATTAAAATTAGTTTCTATACTGCAAAATTCATCATAATACCAGTAATTTGAGAAAGAAATTTACCTTGGATGTTACCGAACTCAAGAAAACGCCAAACGTCGAACTAGGCCGGGAAACGATCAAACTTTCACTATACACAAGTTACCCCTATAGCAAATTCACAAAGTTAGTAACCACTAAGACAAAATTGATTGAAAGATTCTAAAAGAACCTACATCCTAATAGACACATGAAATTCAGTCCTTCAATTTCTAATTTAAACATATAGAAAAGAAAACGTAATTCTCATATCTATATATTAAAGATGCTTGCTTGAAAATCACACACTAAATACAGTGAAAATATTAGTAACTGAGACTAAATTTGTGGCGCAGGACACAACAAAACACATACTGTCATCGCCATAGCAGCGCCATTAAAAAAACTATATTATTTAACTTGGTTAATATCCTAAGCTAACAATGAAGAATACGAAGACGACGGAGGAGATGAAATAATGGTCATTGAGTCATTGCAATTTAGCTTTGATACGATACAAGTTGCAACAAATCACTTTTCAAATTCAAATAAAATTGGGCTACTAATTCTCAGTATTATAATGCTGATATAATATATCAGTTTCAACAAAGGACATTGGTGAAATCCTCTATTCGATTCAACTCACAACACACATGAATTTTATGGCTTCTGCAAATTACTAATAATTGGATTCAATAATACAGAAAACCCATTCATTAAAACCTAACACAAGACCCTAAAACTACTACAGACCCTAAAACTACAACAGTGAATTTCGCTAACCTTCACAAAGTGAAACTGCTCAGCAAGAACGGCGGCGGAGGCGAGAAGATGTTGAGTGGTGGTCGGTGTTGTGGAGGTTGGCGGCGGCGACAGAGTGGTGGTCGGATGTAGCTTTTGTTAAGGATGAACGATGAAGAAGAGAACAGTGAGGGCAGTGAAGAACAGTGAGAACGATGAAATGATGAAAGACAAAACGCATCTGTTTTAATTTGCTTTAAAAATTTTAATTTTAAAATGACCTACGTCAGCGCTTTTCAAAAGCGCTTTCATAGGTAACCCTATACCAGCGCTTTTTCGCTAAAAGCGCTTTCGTACCCTATACCTATACCAGCGCTTTTTGAAGCGCTTTCATATCTACCCCTATATCAGCGCTTTTACAAAGCGCTTTCGTAAAGTGGCCTATACCAGCGCTTTTGTAGACATACCCTATACCAGCGCTTTTTTAATGTTTTTTTAGCGTGTTTTTTAATTTTGTTTTTAGTGAAGCCTATGCCAGCGCTTTTTCCAAAAGCGCTGTCGTAGGGGTGCTGCTAAAAGACAAATTTGGCATAGTGCGGGATGTGAGGGCATTGTGTAGAAGTAAAATCAAGGATAAGGTGTGGTTTCTTGATTCTGTGTCATTTAAGCTTGGTGATGGAAATAGAATTGGCTTTCGGAATCATACTTGGGTTGGCAATTTCACTATTAAATCTGCTCTCCCAAACCTGTTTGCCTGCTTTTCCATGAAAGACGGTACGGTATCGGATTTTGGTTGGTGGGATTTTGGCTCGTGGAAGTGGAATTTCGGGTCCATGGAAGATTCGGTGGTGGATCAGAGTGAGATGCATTGTCTGATGTTGCTGTTGGGGGATTCTGCCCCGGTGCACAATATGGAGGACGTTGGTGTGTGGGGGTTAAATTCTGAGGGGTTTGCGGTTAAAGATGCGTTTCAATGCATTTATGAGGCGTCTTATGGAGACGTTTTTATGGAAGACGATAAGCTGCAGTTTATTCTTGATGTATGTAAGACAAAGGTTCCCGGTAAGATTAAGATTTTTGATTGGCATTCCATTCTCAATAGCCTTCCGTCTAGGGCTGACTTGTTCTGTCGAGGAATTTTTCATGATGTTGCCTCTGTGTCTTTGCCCAGTTTGTTGTCTGCATTGTGAGACCATTTTTCATCTGTTTTATGGGTGTAGCTGTTCTAATTTGGTGTGGGGGCTGTGTTGGGTTTGCTAGTTGGTGAGGTGGTGGTGGTTGCTCCGCCCGTAATTGATTCGGAGCTTGAAGGGGCTGCTATGGCGTGTGGTCTGTTGGCGAGGTTCATCCGTCCCTCTCTTGTTTTGTTCTTCTGGCTGCTTGTTATTTGGTGTATTTGGAGATTTAGGAACGATGTCGTGTTTAATAATAAGGTTTCGGATGTCGAGGTGATTATGAACACTGTTAAATCTTTGGGGTGGGATTGGTTCTCGATGTTAGCCAATAGAAGCATTAATTTGAAGAAAAATGTTTGGTTTTCCAAACCGAAGGATTATGTAGGAAAGTAGTTTTCTTTTGTTTCTGTGGATGGCTCTTTGAGCTTTTGCTTGTTGTTTTTGTTCTTTTGTATTGGGTTGCACCCCTTGTGTTGTTTAATGCATGTTTAATGCCAAGTTGCTTTTAAAAAAAAGTATGAAAATGAAATGTCGAAAGCCTTCAACCTGCCTCTGTGACTCAATTGCTACAGGACTCTGCAATTATCTGCAACACAAAAATATGCAGCACAAGAAATAGACCTAATCAACCAATCCTTCTTAAGAAAAGTTTGATGTGGAGATGATCTTCATTTGGTGATATTACTCACTCCAATTGTAACTTTTACGATTTTTGTAAAGATCCACTGTCTTTTTTATCGTGATTGTAATTGGTTTGTAATATCCTCTTTTTTGTCGGATTTATTCCGGTCTTGTGTATCAAGGTTGGAGAACCCTTAATTCTCCCATTAATATATTTCTTGCTTACACAAAAAAAAAAATCCTTCATAAGAAATATTGCAACTTTTAATAGAATGATAAAGTTAGTTACTCATTTTCATGAAAGATGAAAATAGTGATGAGATTGTTTAGTATTTTTTTAGTTCATGCTGAGTTTGACACTGATGAAAAAAAAGTTGTTTTTTAATTCTTAAATTTTAGAAAAGTTTTGTTTAGATTCATAAGAACACAGTGACAATCAGGTTTCCCAACATTCGATATTTACGTTCACACATTCGGCATAAAAAATCACAATATTGATTGTTAAAATCTTTAATAAAGAAGCATATTTTTGAAAAATATAGTGCAATGACTCTATAACAAGTTCCTGGTTTGGCATATTCTTGATGAAATTAAAACATCTAACATAACTAACATTAATAAGATAATTACTTGTAAAAGATTTGGCAATCTTGATCAACAATAGCACCCATAAACTCATAAACTAAAACAATTTCATGCAATTACATTTACTCATGCTTAAACAACAGTAATGACTCAAACAAAGCTATCAACATTTCCAATAAACAGAAAACCAAACCATGTTTTTTGTTGCACCGCTATAAATCATGACAAAATATAAATATCAAGAAAATAGTGAAGGAAAATATTTCAACACCTAATAATTCTAGTCCGAATAATCTTCATAAGCTCGCACTATCCGTATACACTATCGATAGGGATTCACTTGAAACTGCACTATCTGGAAAGCAACTGTATGAGGAACCCTCTATAGACTCTCCTTTATCGTTATACCTAAGCAATATATTCTCACCATCTGTTCCAATAATATCACCATTTTTTGTAGAGCATATTGGTGAAAACTTATGAGGAGGTAAGATGTGAATAGAGAGAACAATAGTCTTAATCCAAGATAAATGATCTTTGTATTCTTTCATAACCCATATTTCAATTCTTTTATTTTCACAACCTGTAGCCCATAAACTAAGAAATTCCCCAAATATCCACAACTCGCAATGATCACATTTATGCTCTACATCATTTGGAAAGGATATCTCAAAAAGTTTCCTTTCACTTAAATCAATATTAACTTCCATCAACGAACCAGAATGTAGAGCCAACCAATGAATAACATCGTTATAGAGCGATCCTACTCTCGGGTCAATCTTGTCGAGCGTATAAGGGAAGTGAGTATTCTTGATTTCCTTCCATTTGTTATCTTTCAATGAGAAATATTCCAAACGTGAAATATCTTCCTCGGCTAGAGTACATGACAATGAGACCACCAAGTAATCATCTCTTAACTGATCATATCCAAAACCATATAGATAATAGATATAACCTAACTCTAAATTTGTTTCAAATTCATCCGGAGCTAAAGGTATTTGTTTGTGAACTTTGGTGCATGGATTCATTATGAAAAAACTGGAAGAATAATAGAAAAATATAAAGCCTCTGCATGAACTTATAATTTGAATAAGAGAATTAGCTTGAGGATGCAAAAAACCGAACCGTTTAATAGAAGCAATCTCTAAGTCAAGTTGTTCTTCGAAATCTATTGATGTTGTTTGATGTAAATCATTTGATATGAACCAAATTTTACGAGTGTGTGTTGTAAGTTGAAAATGTGATTCAGCAAACATTGGATCAGAAATTAGAGAAAGCCATGGTTTTGAAACACATTTGAAACGAATAAGAGACTTCACCGGTAAACTTAGAAGGATCTTAGTTATCATTTCTGTGGGCACATAAGATTTCGGTGGTGTTGTTGTCGTCGTCTTTGTCTTTTTCTCATTGTTTTCTGCGCTATTAGCATGAACTTCATGAACCTTCGCATTGTTCTGTCCTGACAACAATGTTAGGCATAAAAACTGAAATTGCAAATAAAAGGAACTTGAATTGGCGTGATAATGATGAATGGGTGAAGTTTATATTCTTTAATCCACTTTTTTTTATAGATAACTAGCTTTTAGTGCACTTCCAAATAATGTGTGGAGTCCTATAGCCGAGTTGAGTAAAATTTTCAAGGATCTATGCTCAACAATTTTGCGCGTTGATGATTTATTGTTGATGGAACAAAACATAGTGATTACAACTTGTAAGTTGGAAAAAATATTTCCACCAGGATTCTTTAATTCCATGGAGCATATTCGAATTCATCTACCATATGAAGCAAGAGTCGGGGGTCCTGTACAATATCGTTTGATGTATTCATTTGAAAGGTAAATAATTAAATTGTAAAACCTTAAATCTATATTTTTCTTATTTATTCTTAATTAGCGATTAATATTGTATATATTGTTGTTTAGGTACTTGAATAGGTTGAAACAAATGGTTAAAAATAGATCGCGTGTAGAAGGGTCAATTTGCGAGGCATATCTATTTCAGGAGACTTCTCATTTCTGTTCATATTATTTTGAGTCTCATGTGCAAACTTTGAGAAATAGAGTAAGCCGGAATGATGATGGGGGTCAAGACGATGTAGTTCTACAAACTTTACCAATCTTTATTCATTCTGGTCGTTCAGCTGAAATTTGTAAGAGTCGTTATTTGGATGATAGAGAGTTAGATGCTGCACCTTTACATATCCTTCTAAATTGTTAAGAAGTCCAACCATATATTGAGTAAGTAAATTAAATTTAAAATAAGAGATTTATTATTTTACATTAATTATAAAACATAATAAAATTAAAAATTATATATATGTTAGATGTTTTGTGCGATATTTAGAAGAAAGCAATCAAAACATATGTCAAGCTGTAGTGGAAGGAAAGATTGCTTCTGAATTTCCTAATTGGTTTCAGACATATGTAAGCGTCCCACGATTTCAATTATAATACACGATTTATCTCGTAGTTTTTAAATATAATGTGTTTATCTTGCCTATTGATAGGTACATGATAAAAAAAAGAAGGTGGAAAATTTGAATTTGCACTGCTTAGCATACGGTCCTAAGAGAAAGGTTCGTACTTGGGCTGTGTATTTTGTAAATGGTTTTAAGTTTCATACAGAAGAAAGGAGTGTTGGTAAAAAAACAATTAATTGTGGATTTTGTGTCAAGGGTGATGACAAAGGAGTTGAAGAAAATTATTATTAGGGTATTGTTAAAGAGATTATGGAAGTTGAATACCTTGGAGAACCAACCATGCAATTAGTTTTATTTAATTGTGAATGGTTTGATGTTATTTCCAATCGTGGCATGAAGGTTCGACACCAATATGGAATTGTTGAGGTTAATCATCGTAGAAAATATTCAAAATATGATCCTTTCATATTTGCAACAAATGCTATTCAGGTGTATTATGTACCTTACCCAGGAAAACTAAAAGAAAAGGTTGATTGGTGGGTTGCCATTAAAACCAAACCTAGAGGAACAGTTGATGATCGATACACTTTAGAGGTTGCATATCAAGATTCAACAACAACTACAACATGTGTTGATTTTGTAGCAAATGATGACCTACTTGGTCATTTAAGAGATGAAGGGGAATATGAGGAAGTAGAAATCAATGTCCAGGATGAGGATGAAGATGATAATGAGAACGAGGAAGAAGGCGATAATGAGAATAATGATGAGAATGAAGATGAATTTGAATCTGAAAATGATTTAGAAAACCAATTTGAAGATGATGGTGATGATGATGGAAATAGTGATGATTAAATTATTATATTTATTCATTTTGTGGAGGTGATGAATTTATTACTAAACTTTATTTTTATTCATTTTGTGGAGGTGATGTATTTATTACTATACTTTTATTATTTTTATACTATAAATAATTCTATTTTTTTTTACAAAATGCAGATGGCTGATCAAGATAGAAGTAAAGAAAAAGCTTCCAAGAATCGTCATTCAAAACATTCCAAACGTTTAAATATGAATTCTTCTATTCTATTTCATACTGGGACATCTCAACGAGCACCAATTTCTAGGACATTGCACGATACAACGCTACATGAGACATCACACGTTGCACCTCAACATAGTACATCTCATGTTGTATCTCCTTATACATCTGGTGTTCCACCACCGTCTAATGTGCCTCGAGCTCCTCCTTCTAATACATCTCATGTAGAACCTCCTCATAAAACATTTCATGTTCCACCTCCTCCTAAGACGTCTCGTGTTCCTCTTCCTAAGATGTCTTGTGTTCCTCCTCTTAAGACATCTCACGCAGCACCTCCTCCTAACACATCTCATGTTCAAACTCCATACAACACGTCTCATGTTGCTCCTCCGTCTAGAACATCTCATGTTGCTCCTTCTAGGCCATTTAATGTCACACGTCCTCATGTTGTGCCTCCTACTAGGACATCTACTATCCCATCAACTAGTGCATCTCACGTAACACCTCCTTCTAGGACATCTCAAGACACACCTTCACCTTCTATAAGAGGGGTAGTATCACCATCTAATTCACAACCTTCTCATTCCGAAGAGGAACACACTCCAACATCTAGTGAAACTGTTGTGGCATCTGAGACACAAAGCAATAACTTCAAGAGAACTCTATACCTTGACGGAAACGGGTATATATATATATATATATATATATATATATATATATATATATATATATAGATTGAGAGAGACTTATTTTTAGCTAATTTAATATATTGTATAAGCCTAATAAATACTAATATGTCTTTGTAGATTTTTGCCTTCACATCTGCTGCTAAAGAGATAGGAGATATCATGAAAAGTAATTATTTTGAAGCATGGCACTCGTGGAAAAAAATTGACATTAAAAAGAGAGACATATTGTTTGCTGAATTTCAGGTATACTTTTAATATATATGACAAAAGTTTCTATAGATGAGGATTTGTTTTGATTTGCATATTTACTCTTAAGGTATTATATAGAAGAAATTTAAATTTTTGGTACAGCTTATCTATTGAAATATATTATATATGACTAATTCTAACTGTTTACATAAACACTACAAGAAAATATCAGTTTAGCTACAATTAATTCGCTACAGATTGTATCCGTAGCTAATTTCAAGTTATAAAAATGAGTTTTAATTAATAAATAATTTCTTTAAAGGGTGAATTCTTATCTACCCAACTCAAAAAGTTGGGTAAGGTTACCTCCTGTGTAAAATGTCTTGAAAACAACAATCAATTGTAATATTTAATAAATAATTAATTGTGTTAAAATTAGATGGCATTATATGATTGGTTGAATGTACACTACCCAACTTTTTGTGATGGGTAGAGAAGTTGTCCCCAATCCCACAGCTTTAGACGAAAAAAATCACGCTCCCTTATTCTCTCTCGAAAAACTTCAATGAGTCTTCAGAAACCCTAGCTCGCTACACCATCTCTCAAATGACATGGCTCTCAACTGTTATCAAATCAAATTTGAAATTCATAAACTTTATCGATCTCTATTCTCATCGATTCCATTCACATGACTCTCAATCCAAATCTCTTGTTCTCTGAATCTCACTGGTTCTTGCTCTCATCCAAATTTCGGTAAGATATCGCTATCACTCATTGTTATTGGAAATCAGCAACTCTTCTTGTTCTCATCAGAATCACATAGCTCTCTCTGAATTTCGTTGAATCGCTCTCATAATCTCGATCTTGTTCTTAGAATCCTATTTCACCTCTCGCTCGTAAAATCTAGTTGTTAATTGTGAATTTACCTTTATCAATTTTTGTAAAATCTAGTATATGATAATGAATCCAATGAATTTTTGAGATGATGATTCAATGTTAGCTTTGAATTCGTACTACTACTGGTTAAGATTTGAATCACTTCTTCAATTTTATGTTTGAACTATCTATTTTAATATTTAAGAGCATTGCAGAAGCTTCCGTTCATGTGACGACATCAGTAGATCAGAAAGTTGTTGTAGGTCCTGTGGTTTTTATGTTGCTTACTAATTTTGCTAAGCTTGTATTGTATAAGTATATTTCATTACCTATGTAGCCCTGACACTTCAATGTACTATTTGACACAACTGCAATATTTCAGTATTAGTATCATTTTCGGAGTCAGTGTTTTCTAAGTTACTACTACTCTGACTCAATTGTGAATGTGGATTTCTTTGTTGACAGTTTGGAATTGGATAGTATAGTAATCCGAGAGACTATGATTCTTGAACCAAATTACACGATTCCAGTTGAGTTTTTTTTATTGCATTACCTTGTTTAAGCAGATTCATAAACGACCTAAATTATTGATAACATAAAATTGTTCTATCAGGTAAAGCTGGTGGTTGGCTTACACACCTAATCTAATGCCTGCTGTACATGTTGGTCTCCTTGGATTGCTTCTGTTGTTCCATGTAATTATTATAAGATAGTGTAATTTAAGAAAGGTGCAAACTACCTTGATGATTGAATTGTGAAAGCACTTATTGCCCGTGATACAAGAATTGTCCGCATCAAAGATAGAAAAATGCAAACTGCACTGCATATGACTGTCAAAGGATAGAGTACATCAATGGTGGAAGAGATATTACAAGCTGATCCAACTATATTGAATGAGTGCGATAAGAAGGGTAATACAGCTCTTCACATGGCTACGAGGAAAGGTCGGTCACAGGTTAAGCTCAATCTCATGAACGATATTCTCTCTATTTGTATTTTTGCTGCCTTTTACTGGAAAAGTGGCTCTTTTGACAGGTAGTGGGCCTTTTGTTAAGATATTCAACTGTGGATGTTAATGCCATCAATAAAGAACAAGAAACAACAACTGACGCCGTACAAGACGAGTAAACCGATCTGCAAAAGTTATGATCTCGGCGAGTAAGTGATGGAGATACTGACTCACTCTCCTCCGTATATTCAATCATGGGAAACGATTATTCTTAATTTGACGTGTGGAAATAGAAGAAGATACACCAGAAAAAGGGAAATAATGTGAATCTTACATAAGTAAAAGATAAGCACTACTAGAAATACACGTATTTCCTGCGGAATTACCTGCGGATTTTTGTTAAATTTTCGCAGGAAACGTGTTTCCTGCGGATTTTCCTGCGACTTTATGTCCCCAGCTAAAACCTTCGTGGGTAATATTTTTCGCAGGTAATTCCGCAGGTATTTCTGCAGCTAAATCCGCAGGAAAAGAATCGCAGATAAATCCGCAGGTAAATCCGCAGCTAATTCCGCAGGTGAATCTGCTGGAAATGCATATCCGCATGTAAATCCGCAGGAAATTTCTTTCTGAAATTAAATGATTTTTTATTTAATAAACTTTTGAACCATTATATATATATATATATATATATATATATATATATATATATATATATTTAAATAACTATAATAGAAAATAAAATTATAATTTCAATTTAAATTAAACTTGAATTCATAGAACATAATTGGTAAGAAGTACTTACATAGTCATTACTAAAAATGAATCAAAAAATCAAGTTAGACATCCTTCAACCATGAACCAGCATTAAGAGAGATGCTTGGTCATAATAAGAACAACAATGCAAGTTACATAAAAAATTATCGCGGAACATGTTCATGAAACTAGTATTTTAATCAAGAGAGACCATGATTTACGAACGCATCCAAATCGTTTCAAAGATTTAACAGGCAGTTTTGATAGAATGATGAAGACAATATCATCTGGTATATGCTTGCTGGCAGCCATTGAAGAAACTTAATTTTGCTTGCAATATGCAGTGGTAACACAAGGCACGTACTTCATCTTCACTCACAGAGGCAATCATTTTAACTCTATGGAGCTGGTTCAAACAATTATTGTCAAAACAACCCTACACCAATTAATAAAGCTTGAAAGAGATAAAAAGAAAATGATTAGTATTCCTTTATAATTAACTGAATAAAGACTAACTAATGGGTTTAAAAAATTAACACAATCTAATCACAAATCAAAAACAGAAACCATTAAATCTAGAGTTTCAGAAAAGCAGAGACATAAAAACAATGAGTTCATTTCAGAAAAACTCATATTAGTTCTTACCCAAAGATACTCCTCTCCTTGATAGCTTCCAAGATATCAGACAACATTTCACCACGAATTTCCTCATATTCCTCCTCCTAATGAGCACAAGAATAATAATAAGTTAATTCAAAACAGTTCAAACACAATCCAATAAACCAAATGACCAGAATGCAAACTTTATGTTAAAAGAAACAGAAACTCACCCCTTCAGATAATGATATGACTTTGACAACAACCATCTCAGAGGTCCTATAATCCCTGGCTTTGTAAACAGCACCATATGAACCCTTCCCTGCAACAAATCCAACGGAAAAACGAAACCATTCGAAATTCATATAAAGAAAAACTAGAATTAGTGAATATTGAATACATAAGGAACCATTCGATATCTAATAGGACATATAGTAAAAACTCTTTGCACACTAGAGAGAATGAATAACTCACTAATATTATTCAAATTTTTGATGCCACTACATTATGGTTAGATGTCAATTTATATAGGCCTCAAAAAACTAATTCTTCTAAATTAAGTAACTAAATGGCGGTTTAAAAGAAACGGTGGCGGTGATACTAGCTAATTCTAACTTAGTCTTATCTACTAAGCATAAAGACACACATTTAATATTATTTTTAATGGTCCTACAACCTTTCTCCCCTATTATTAAATTCATTTACTTTATTAGTTAAATTAAAATATTATTTAAGCCTTATGCCCACATAATGGGCCTTAAGCCGTCATACAGGTTTTCCAAAGAAAGCCGGGTGGAGACACATCCAAAATGAAGTAAGACTAAGGATAAAGAGATAATGATAAAAAAAAACGTACAAAAAAATTAATCATGATTGTAACTAAGATAAAATCATGGCAGTAACAGGGGAATGTATGTGCATAATCTTTCATGGAAATGAGCAGTGGCTGCCCAAAAAAATGCCATGACATGCATGGGAAGACGTGAGTCCATAGCATCCTGTGTATCTCCAATCTGAGGGAGAAAAATGCAACATTGAACCACCTACACCCCTAATACAGTGATCAACCATCCTAATCAGAAAAGAGTTTACATGCAAAGCCTGATGAAAACAGAGAAGATCCTTTCCAAAATTATATTTACTCACGAGTCTCCCATCCAACGAAAGTGTGAGTATAATTAGCTTGTGAGGAACACTTAGATCTTCAAATTGCGGGGAACACTAAGATGTACTTTTAATCTGAAAAAACAAAATACTATAGGATTTAATCTAGATCTACAATCGGTGTATAGTTTCTTACATTATCATCCAATCATTAATTAATAAACACTAACCGAAAGAGATTAAAAACTGCACCCAATACTAGGAAGTCTAACTTTTTAATGATGCTCTCAGACATTAAATACCAAATCTAAGATCTGTTACCTTGGCAGCAATAAACATTCCACCAACATGAACCAACACAAGACAATACTCAGCCGGAAAACAAATAAGAAGCAAACACCAAATCAGCAAACAAACAAATTACCGACTGTTAACATCGCAATAAAGTATTAAATTATCATGAATTCCATAATAGTACCTAATATTCTCGTCTCTGCAACTGCCTTGGCTACTGCTATGTCAAATTTCCCTCTAAAGCAAAGATCCTACACCACAAACCCGAGAAGAACTTCACCTCGAATCTTATTGTGCTTCCAAGGCCTTATTACACTGTTAAATTAATTTACTAATTTATTTGAGTTTGGAAATAAACTTTCTAAAATTAAGCAATCTCATTAACAACTTAAAATTTTTATAAAGAATGAAACTTGCTAAATAATATAGACTATTAATAAGATGGTGATACACTGATGTTTCACCAGCTATCCATGTTCCAATATCTCCGGTATGCAGCCATCCCTCTTCATCAATGACTTCTCTCCTGGTCAATTTAATGAAAAATCAGGAACACTGTAAATACGCCATGGTAACTCAAATTAACAAGAACCATAGAACAGGCGAAGTGGTTACGTTTGAACTTCATCTTTGTAATATCCTTGAAAAATAATGGGACCCCTGATACAAATTTCACCATGGGGGTTCGGCTGATCATCAGATGTATAGTTCATTTCCGGAACACCTACAAGTTTTACCTCTGAAAAAGAAACAATAAATCTCTTGATACCGGGAGTCAACATATGCTAAGTTTCATAAGAGCAATGATGTGCATTGATGTTACAAAACAGAATTTCAGAATAATTCTACATTTGTGGCATTTCAACAAACACCTTGTTTACGAGTTATACTCAAAATTAACCTAATAAACTCATTATGGCATTTCAACAAACACCTTGTTTACAAAAATCAGCTAAGATTATAATCAATCTAACTTAAAATCAGTTACCGAGTGTTCAGATTGTTGCAAAGAAGACTAGTCGTGGTGGTATGGGTGATGGCTTTCTCAACTCCAAACGTGACCGATGCTCTAGCGATTCCGCAACTCTAAACTGTCAGAAACAAACAACCCAGGGTTAAAATGGAGTGAAGTAGGGGAGAAGAATAAATATTTACACTTTAATCTGAGTAACAAAACACGCAATAGAAAGTGAAACAACCCTAGAATTGAGATGCTCGAAATGGATGTGACATCGGCGACAATGAGGATTCACGACGTTGTAGAAGCGCTTAGCTTAACGGTGATGATACACGAAGATGCAGGAGCATTCGACAGAGAGGAATCGCGATGGTGGATAGAAAGAGATTCAGCACGACAGTGAGAAGAGAGGAATAAAGTTTCAGAATGAAACACGATTAGGTTTTTCTTTCTCTATTCTCTATGTCAATAATTTTTTATTTGTAACAATAATAAGATCAAATATTAGTTTTCAACCAAAATATAAAATTTAATATTTTTACAAGAGTTCAAATAGAATTTATAACACATTATTCTTATTAGAGTAGGATTTTTAAAATTAAAACTTTATAATAATTAACAATAGAACAAATATAATCTCTATAACATAAAATGTATATTTGATATAAGAGATTAAATTTAAAATATAGAAATGATATTAATAGAAAAAAAATGATATTATAAGAGAAATTAATAAATTTAAAATATAATTTTTTAATGGTTGATTATTTGGTAGTAGTGATGACCTTTTGGGTAGTAGGAAAGTCTTAACCATTAGGTTATTTGTGTTTCTTGTTTAATAGTATTTTGTATCAAAATGTATATATTACATATTTAATATTTATTTCCAAAATAGAATTTACATGAGTATTATTCAACCATATTTAATATACTCATTTTAATTTTTAAAATTAATTTATTATTTAAACTAAAATATATTATTAAAATTATATTAAATAATATAATATTTAAATATACTATTAATTCACGTTAATATATATAGTTGGCAGGATACATAGTTGTCATTGGTGTAAAAATAATTAACCAAAATATATTTAATTCTTTTAATTGATACCCACGAATATTTTTTTAAAAAGGATGCTTCCGGAGCATCTAAAAGATTTATTAATTTTAATTTTCAAATTTTTTACACCTTTTATTATTAAAAAATTAAGATGAAAAATAAAAAATAACCCAATTCACATTAAAACATTATTTAATATAATAATATTAAATAATTAACCATTAAAAATAATGAATAATTTTTTAAGAAAATTTAGACAAAAATTACTATTACTTTAAGAAAATAGCTAATTGGCAGCAAAATCCGCAGGAAACTTTCCTGCGGAATTACCTGCGGAATTGTTTATAATACTTTGGTTTTTATATAATAGATATCCGCAGCAAAATCCGCAGGAATTTTTCCTGCGGATTTACCTGAGAATTTTGCGTTATAGTTTCGTTTTCTATTTGAAATATATTAACCGCAGCAAAATCCGCAGGTATTCCTGCGGAATTTTCTGCCAATGCGGGGTTCGCAGGAAAATTTATTTTATTTAAGAATGTCCCAGGAAAATCCGCAGGTATACCTGCGGAGCATTTTCGGCAGGAAATTCCGCAGGTAATACGTGTATTTTTAATAGTGAAAGGAACCCCACTCACCAGCTAGCTAGCAGCAAGCTACATTCAATATCAAATAATGTGTTATTCCAGTTAACAGGGAAGCTGTTATTAAAGAAGAGCTAGCTAGCATTGCATGATTTGCAGCTTTTTTTAAAGACAATATTAACATTATGAATAGACAGTGGCAGACCAGATATGGTAGACTTACCACTGCGAAATACTCGGGGGTTAGTAGTTATGAAATCCATATAGTGCCATAAAATGAAAGTAACCTTTTGGTATGTGCACCGAAAATTCTTTCGTGTTCTCTTTTTCATTCCTATGTCATTACACTACTAGAAATACACGTATTTCCTGCAGAATTACCTGCGGATTTTTGTTAAATTTTCGCAGGAAATGTGTTTCCTGCGGATTTTCCTGCGGTTTTATGTCCCCAGCTAAAACCTTCGTGGGTAATATTTTTCGCAGGTAATTCCGCAGGTATTTCCGCAGCTAAATCCGCAGGAAACAATTCGCAGATAAATTCGCAGGTAAATCCACAGCTAATTCCGCAGATAAATCTGCAGTAAATTTATTTCCGCATGAAATTCTTTCTCAATTTAAATAATTTCTTTATTTTAGTAAACATTTGAACCATTATATATATTTAAATAACTATAATATAAAATAAAATTATAATTTTCAATTTAAATTAAACTTGAATTCATATAACATAATTGGTAAGTACTTACATAGTCATTACTAAAAACTAGTACTTAGACCCGTGCGAGGCACGGGATAAAATTCTGTATGTTGAAAAAAATTATAATTCATATCTTTAAATTATATTCTCTCATTTCAAAAAAAAGAATTCAATATAAATAAATAGTAAAAAAGACAATCTAAAACAACACAAATAAAATATCAAGAATTTTTAGGCTCTTCCAACACAGACAACATAAAATACACTGAACTATGTTTTGACATCTCTTCAGCATGTAGGGTTGATATCAATGACATGTGGGTTGAGAAACATAAATCATGAATTTTTATACATTAAAACTAACTAAAAGCAAGAATTTTCTTTATATATATATATATATATATATATATATATATATATATTAAAAGCAAGAATTTGAGAAACAATTTATTAAAAATTATTAGTTATAAAATTGTTTACTTAAACTAAACTGTTGGCTAAGTCTCTAAAAAATTATTAGCCTTAAAATTATTTATTATTAAAATCATAAAAATAATTATTATAATAATAAATAATAAAAAAATTAAATGGCAATGAAATGAATCAAAGAAGTTTTCATGCATTCAAAGCTTAATTAGCGCAACCAGAAAGAAGATGTTGAACTTGGAAGCTCCTCAAAGTTTTATGAATTTTCATGCAACAACGTTACTATTTTTACATATTATATAAAATTGAATGTTGAAAACTATTCTAATCCTATAATCTTAGTTTTGAAAACTATTCTAATGAAAATTTTGAGACTTCCCCAAAAGATATATATATATATATATATATATATATATATATATATATATATATATATATATATATATATATATATATATATATATATATATGCTTAGATTTTAGTAGGATAGTTGTCAGCACAAACAACTTATAAAACAACTTATAAGTAGCTTCAATTACTACAATACTAAACAACAATTGAATCTAAATACATGAATTTCAATCACCCTTAATATACTATACATTTAACCCAAATACACTTTTTGTTGAGTCTAAATACAACTTTTCTTTAATCCAAATTGACTTCCAATCATGTTTAATGGAGTCCATTTACTTGTTTTTTATAGCTTAGTGAGTTGCTTTCATTTAAGGAGGATTGTGAGAACTAATTAAAAATGTCTAAGATTAAATAATTGGACAGTGGAGTCCATATACCAATTTTGAATACCAATTTTGTTGCAGTGTGATAGAAAACCAACTTTGTATGACTTTTTTAAACCAACAAATTACTATTAATTTTCAAAAAAAAATTGTGTCTTAAAAAACATGTTCGCATTAAAAAATTTTAAAATTGACTTTATATGCTAATTAACCCTAATTAATAATTAATAATGATCATAATCAAATATAACATTTTATTATAAATAGTATCAAAGTTTATATCCCTCTCATTCAATTATATAATTAAATACAAATAATTTATTTTTATAATTATATACAATCAATATTTTACACATGACATGTTATTTAGTTGTCATAATTTTGTTTTATTTAATCTGAGTTTGTTTTTTTAAAGGCCCTTATTTAAACCTGCATAATTGTTAATTGTCAATATTTTACCACTTAATATGCATTTTCATTTATTACAAAAGCAAAGATAACATTTAATTGTTAGGTATAATAGACAGAAGCAAAGATGTACATCCATGAGAAATTACAATTAATTAAATTATTTTTTATTCTATAATATCAGGAGTACACCAAAATACAACAAAATCTTACTTCATAGTTACTTAGCAAGTGATATCTTCAGTATTTGTTCAAGAACCGCACAAAGCAAAACAAATTGATTGATATATAAGTTAAGTCCACAAAGAAGCATATTTTATCACTTGTATTACTTGTAGTAAAATAACATAAGCAAAACTCAAGCTGAATTGAATTCATTCTATTTAATTTATTTGGTAGGAATGACTAACCAGATTCAATATTAAGTGTGTAGGAAAAAACAATTAACAGAAATTAAGAAAATCAAATGACATAAATGTGTAGAAAAAAATAATCAACAGAAATTAGGAAAAACAAAAACAAATGTACAATGGTGTGCAAAGTTAATTCTTAAAACTTTGTATTGTGACACAACAGAACGAAGAAAATAATGAAAAGTGGCATAATATGCACAGTGGAGTCAATAACATTGCATTAAACAAAACAAATAGTATACTTTTATGCACTCAATGAAGTGCAAGTTTTTGAAGTCAAACTAATATTTTTCATTTGACCATCTAACGGGAGGCATCTCCAACCTAGTAGAGTACTACCTTTTCATTTAGAGACTCCACCAACATACTTTCAGGATTGTCTCTAACAATCAGAATTAGCTTACCTTATAGACTGAGAAATATGTCGCAGCATAGCAAAAAAAAAGTTTAACCTATTGCTGCACCAAAATCAATAAGTTTAAACTGCCCCTTCAACGAAGCAGTTTCGACGGTTGTAGCCGGAGGCGGTTGATGCGTGGCTGAGCAACTTCTGACAGCGGCATAAGGTCTTCACGTCAGATGGTTCACCAGACTTGTTTCGACTCGCGTCTGAAGAAATATGAAAACAGAGGGACATATAATGTTAACGGAAGAAGATGGACTTTTTATCGAACAATTTATGAATACTTCAAACAAAATGCCGATAACATATGTATGAGATAAACAATAAAAAATACAATGGAATGAAGAAAATCAATGAACATGTGCTTTCTCTTTCCTAAACATCCAGTAACACAAAACCTCTCTAATCTTCAGATTAATAAAAAAAATAGAAAAATAAACAAAACCAAATCTCTTTATTTTACTTAAAATAAAATATTAGTAATAAATAACAAAAAAATATAATTGGTTTTGACTTTTCAAAATTTAGAAAAAAAATAACATTAAAAGGAAACATAAAACCACTGTTACAGTGAGCGGAACAAACATAAACATAATGTCATGCAATAATGTCGAAAGCTACAACAATCTAAACATCCAAACACAATGAACCAGTATTATCACCGATCACACGAATAAGAAGTCAAATCAACATCTTGACAACCTGCACCAGTCACCAAAAAACTTGTCTGCTCTAAAATTATCTGCAACAAATAGAAACAACAGTAGGAACTAAGTTATTCTGGTTTGCAATATACCATACTCAGGTTTGATTTCCTAATTGTTTGGCTAAGCCAACCAAAAAATGAGCTGTATAATTTGAACTTACAACTAATTTACTATTGAACGAAAATCATACTCAGATTTGATTTTTCAGCTTTTTCCCTCTCGTGAAATATACAATGCATTGCAAAATAAAATTTAACATAATCATAACATATGCAAACAGATGAGATTGCATTACCTGTCTGATTTTCTCAATTCCTGCGACAACAATAAAATCAGGAAGCTGGAAGGGCTATTTCTCAATACCTCTTTTCCCTTGCAAAATCAATATAAATATTATAAGATTCAAATAACTCATGTGTACATGACTATGAAATTATGTGGCCAAACCTTATTAATTATAAAACATTGAAGAAAATAGGAATTCAGGCAGGACATTAAGCACAGTGAAAGGTATCTGAAAATACAAAGCATAACTATTAGCACCTTAGTTATAAATAAATGTTCAATGAAATTAAACAAAAAAAAAAGATAAATGACTATAAGCCCATGTTATACATGTAGATAATGTTGACACAAATATAGTACTTTTAACCAATGTAAACAACTAAGCATAGTAGAGATTTCAGACTTCATACTTTTCCTATCATGAGTAAACTACTTACACTAACCAGTATCACTGCATTTCTTCTCAGCTGATTCAAGATCTTCCTGAAGCTTTTATTTCCTTGCCTTAAACCACCTTACACATTGATTCAGTCTCTTGATGAAATCCACCATATTCTGCATTTTTTTCTACAAAACAAAAAGCAAAAAAACCAAACCCAAAAACAAAACCAGCTTAACTAACAACAAAACCTAGTGAATAATCAAATTTAAAATCTACAAACTAACACAGCACAAACAATACACATTACGGCGGCCATAGCAAAAAATTGAAGCAAGAGATAGAAGGATTAGAGGGATATGATAATTCAGAAAAGGAATAGGTTATATTTATAGACGGGCACAGTAATCATGAAGTAACAGTATTGATTAAGCACTACTTAGGTTTTGGGAGATGAATAATTACCATTAAAGGAATTGAATCGTGAAACCCATAGAAGCAGAAGCGTCGAAGATTATTATGCGAAATGAATGATCGGTTGAAGCATTGAAAAATATACATTAAATTAGGGGAATGAATCGATGAAGATTTTATGGGGAGGGGGAATTAGGCGGCCAGTGTTTTGGGAAAGGGTAATGTGTATTGTGTGGTCATAAACCAATTATAAAGAAAATGTAAAAACAACGTGTTATCCAAGACTATATAAAATATATAATTAATTTTTTTAAAAAATTGAATTATTAATTTAACAATAATAGTAACATTTCTTAAAGTAGAAATTATTAAAATAGCATGTTGTTTAGAATTGTGCCACTTGTCAAAATTGCCAATAAACTCATTTTGCTTTATTATTATGTATGATGATTCAAAAAATCAAGTTATTACTAATCATTTGTCAACCAAGTTAAAAAGATAATACAATCCAAATTACAACCAAGTCAAAATGAAAAGAAAATAGAACTCGGTCAATGATGGATCTGCACCCTTTTCCTTTCTCTACAAATTACAAAAGAAATAGAACTCGGTCAATGATGGATCTGCACCCTTTTCCTTTCTCTACAAATTACAAAAAAAATAGAACTCGGTAAGTTTATCTATCGAAGTATATGCTTTTTATAGTTCTGTTTCAGGTTAATAAACTTTTTACTCTAAAAAATATAATGAAGAACATATAATATATATTATATACCATTCTTTTCCAATGCAAGCGATGAGGAATAGAAACCCCAGTGTGAAGAGATGCGCCACCTTAAAATTTTAAAGCGCAAAATATATGCATTAGCATCATTCTTTTGCAACACCTACATACATAAAAGTAGAATGAAAAAAACACGATAATCAAATAAAAAAGTTATACATTGCCCCATAAATATAATCCTAAAACTTGAAGAGAAAAAAAAACACATGCAGTGCAAAGTCACGAGAATGTAAGGACATATTTACAGTTTTGGAACGTAGCTATAGATTGCGAGAACACATGGAGTACGGTTTTTTTACTATAACAATGAAACAATCTATATTTGATTAATTACCGCTTTCAATATTTGAGGATTCTTCCAAATAGTTTGAAAAAAATGAATTACCTTGAAGGTGATATTTCCTGCAGAGAAATAATTAGCGAAAACGCTAACAGAAGCAGTTCTATAAGTCTGTAGCTGTTGTCCATTGGGACCAGGATCACTCGTTCTATCATGCCATTCTATCACTGTTACTTCTCTTCCTTCACCTTCAAACGTTACGTACGGTTTCGTCACGGGAACCACCACTTTCTCTCTGCACCACAAAAAATAATTATAGTGTAAAAAATACAAGTGATAGTGCAAATTAGTAAGACTTATCTATGGACATGGTAGTACTAGCTAGTTCACAATTGCAGCAAATGGAAAAGAGTAGTGTTAACCATTATAGAATATTGAATGCAAGCAAGTTAGAATAGAATGTTTGAACGTAGAATTTGTTTGTACTATTGTATATTTATAATGTAGTATGGGATTGGGAAAAGTGTGATTAAAATAATTTTGTAAATGTTTTCACTAAACATTTGAGAGGTCCGTCCTTGTATAACTAACACAAGTAACAAGCTAAATGCATATGATTTATATACACTCTAAATTGAGGGAGCCTGTTAGAAATAATGTAAGCAGGGTAGCCAATACTTGTAACAAGCTCAATGCATGTAATTTATACATGTGCAGATTCTCTCGTCCCGCTTTCATTGTTCTCTATCCCAACTCTCACAGAATTATTTGAAAGTTGAAGTAAAAATATTAACTGGTTCCCTTGTTTGATACATATCTTTCATTGACATCAAGTGCATGAGCTACAATACAAAGCAATGGAATCTGACATGGGATGGCCATATGTTTCACAGAATTTCAATTAACTTTTCTGATAATTAAAACTAAATCAATTAAAGATGCAAGTAATTAGTACTAATTAAATGGTTATAATTAATCTCTCAAATGTTTCATATCTCCCATCTGTCTCTTGTCTATACGGCCAACTACCATCATTCTCCATTAACTGTTAACACAACAGGTGGTCCCTGTCTCTCCATGATATATATAATACCACCAACACCTACCTCTTCATAATCCATATACATATCCACGAAATCAAATTAGATAAGAAACATGGTGTTTTAAAAAGTATTATCCACATACAAAATTAATTTTAATAACAATGCGAGATTAAGATTAAACGAACCAAGGAATCCACTAGTTTGGTTTGGGCCATCACTGTCAAATCAAAACTCTGTTATTGATTTGACCGCTAAAAATACCATTAAACCGAATAAATCCATTAAACTTAAAGATAAATTCTTCTTCACTTTTAAATTAAATAATACTCTTTCAATTTTGAGAGGGAGGGAAAGTAAAAGAAGCTACCAATCTGATCTTTTACTTGAAGAACATAAGTGAAGTTCTTTCCTGGTGGAATTGGACAGTTTGTTCCATATACTCCATCTTGCCATGAATTTCTTCTCTGCTCTACTCCATTCCTAATCAAGATTCATCACATCCTCTTAATATTAGCCTAACACTCAAATAATAGGAGCATTGTACTATTCAAAACTAACTTCGTACACCGAGACCTCTAAAAAAAGATAAGTTGATGTGCCAGTATTGGTGTTGTGCACCAGGATTGATATATGACACCGACTGCGACACTAGTAATTACATTATTTTTTTCAAATTAATACCGGTGTCGAGGTGTCAATGTCGGTATCTATATTTCTTATATAAGAATAAGTAACTATAAAACTATGAAAAAGTAAAACTATGATATTATTTTTGAAGCTAATACTTGAAACACAAAACTAAACAAGAAATTTAGCAGAGAAAGAAACTAACCAAGAAAACAGAAAAGGTTGATCCAAGCTATTGAAAACACTGATAATCAAGTTATCATTAGTGACAGCTTCAATCTGAGGTCCTGGAAACTGTCCATTTATCAATATACCCTACCATTTCATCAACCAAACATTCAATACATCTCATTAGAAAATAAAGTAAGAACAAAAACAAAATAGAACTTAGAAGAAGAATATAAATATAACCTGTTGTTAGTAATATCTATCAACATCAGACAATCCACAATTGGTGATTAGTAATTTATGATGTCACTAATAATTTAGACATCTAGGGATCTTAATAAAACGTAGTCATCCAGATCCAGATCATAAACGTTAGATATCATAGCCTCACAAAATCTCAACGTAGCCACAAATGTCACAAATGTCACTAATAATTTATGCTATGTGTGGGATCTTGTAGTTCAGCAGCCACATTGTTCAATCAACAGAATAGGGTATTATGATTGTTCAAACAAGAGCTATAATTCAGATTCTGAAATACATAAAAATGCTATTGAAAATCGTCTCTATTATGAAGATAGAGGACATACTTAGATAATTGATTACTCATATACTGATTGGGCATAATCATGCATTGGTAAACGATCTATTTTAAAAGTAATAAACAAAATGTAATCACGCGATTCAACGCAGAGGCAAAATAAGTGACCATGTCATTAGTAAGAAACAAAATGTACTCGTTTGGTTGGAATACTTCCTCAAAGAGTTTTAGTTTGAAGAGAAAAGGCCAACAACAAGCTGTGTGTATATGAAAATTTCCAGCAAGAATGAATCTTCAAGGTTGCAAACTTTGAAGCCTAAGACTAAAATCATTTCAACAAACACCTTGTTTACAAAAATCACATAAGTTTATATTCAACCTAACTTAAAATCATCTAATTTCAGACAAGAATAGGAACAAATTCACCACATCAAAAAAACAGGAACAAAACCCTAGCTATGGAAACTGAAATTCATGATTTCAATTGATTTTTAGCTTAAGCCATAACTTGATAGTACTGGTATTTCTTATTAAAGTGTGAAGATGCGGTGATGGGACTCCGAGGAACGAAATGTATATAATGTCAAGAGAATACCTGAATTGAAGTGTGAAGATGAAGAAGACCACAATGCTAGGCTCCGGCGAGATTGCGGCAACAGAACACCGGCGAAGACGCGGTGATAGCAACAGAACACGGTTGAACACAAGAGAAGTGATTTTTAGGTTTTGCAAATTTTATTTGCGTAAGCGTAAGCGATTGAATATTGTTGGTTTTTGGCGTTTGAAGTTGAGTAGCTACAACGTAAGAGTGAGTGGGTGGTGGTTTCTTAGGTTTTTGAACATTGTTTAAACGTGAGAGTGAGTAATTTGTTGAAGGAATAAATATAACTAAAAAAAAGAGAATAACAGTGTAGTGGCTTAGTGGTTCACATAGTCCAATTAAATGATTTAAAATGTGGGTTCGATTCCCTTCAAATTAAAATTTTACAATTTTATTTTTTAAAAACGAAATAATTAATAGTAAAATTAATCTAAATAAAAAACTACCATAAATAAAATAGAAAAAATAATGATTAAACTTTTACAATTTTATTTTTTAAAATATAAATTCTCATCATATTAAATTTTTACAATTTTATTTTTTAAAAACGAAATAATTAATAGTAAAATTAAACTAAATAAAAAACCACCATAAATAAAATTAATAAAATAGAAAAAATAATGATAAAAATTTTACAATTTTATTTTTTAAAATATAAATTCTCATCAAATTAAATTTTTACAATTTTATTTTTTAAAAACAAAATAATTAATAGTAAACTTAAACTAAATAAAAAACCACCATAAATAAAATTAATAAAATTAATAAAATAGAAAAAATAATGATTAAAATTTTACAATTTTATTATTTAAAATATAAATTCCCATCAAATTAAATTTTTACAATTTTATTTTTTAAAAACGAATTAATTAATAGTTAAATTAAACTAAATAAAAAACCACCATAAATAAAATTAATAAAATAGAAAAAATAATGATTAATTTTTTTAAATATTGAAATATGTCAAATCCGCAGGTAATACCGCAGGAAACTTTCCTGCGGAATTACCTGCAGATTTTGTATTACAGTTTGGTTTTAACAAAAGTTAACGTTTCCTGCGAAATTACCTGCGGAATTTATATTATGGATAAATATTTGGTTTAAAATATATGATCCGCAGTAAAATCCGCAGGAATTCCTGCGGAATTTGCTGCCAATCCTGTATCCGTAGAAAATTTATTTATTTTAATAAAGTCCCAGGAAAATCCGCAGGTATACCTGCGGAAAATATTTCGCAGGAAATTCCGCAGGTAATACGTGTATTTCTAGTAGTGAAGTCAAACAATCTCTTTCTAAATCCATGTGATTCATGTGTGCATATTATGGATGTAAAAAAATCATGAAGTTAAGTACAATTTATCTATGCATTATCCAATTTGAATTGATGTTGAATTGACGTGTATCTATTTATTTACTCATGTATTGTAGGGCTCTATTGTACCTTGGTCAGTTAGCTAGCTCTTATATGGGTGATATTAATCAGTCGCACTACAACATAACTATTAACAAAATATTTCAAAGTACTGAATTGAAAATGGGGAACACGGTTGTCGTCTGGCATCACTACGGAATCAAAGAGTAAGCGGTGAGTGGCTAGCGGTGTTATGGCGTCTGCAACAAGTGGCTGTGGCATCTGCGGTGAATGGTTAACAACATTACAGTGTCTCTGTCGGAAGGTTGAATCTGAGAAGAAAAGAAGGTGCTCATGTTCCATATAAGGACAGTAAACTTACTTGGTTTCTAGAGGTTTGGTATTTCTATTTGGCATAATTTATGTGTGCATATATATTGGCATGATTTATATGTGCATACATATTTATTTAGCATAACTTTTGAGTGTTCAAATCTCCATCTAACGAGTAGAAACAATCCCATGGATTACACATAATTCATTCTGCTACATATTATCCTTTGATTTGATATAATGAAACTCTTCCAAAACCTTATAACTAAGTGCGCTACAATGGCTCTCATAACAAAACTGAGCATTAGAGAGTTACTAAAATGAATAGGTAGCGCAAGTGCTCTAGCAAGATGTTGTTAGAAAAATAGCAATTGGATATCCAAGAAATGGCTTCTCGTATTGTTGGTGGAATTAAATTTGATAAATTTAACAAACTTCATGGTATGTTTCTATATGTTGGTCGTTTTTTGGTTTTGACAGTACTATGTACTTTGCACTGTCGGCAATACAACAATATTATGCCAAGAAGTAAGGTTAATGTTGTTTCTATATAAATCATATGCTCGAAAATTGATATGTGCCATGGTTGTGTTTTTTTCCTATTTGCATTATTCAATATGTTCCCATTCTTGTTACTGTTTTTACAAAAAGATACTGTAATTATATATTTTCAGATCGGTTTACTTGTCTTGTACGGCGTCAGTTGTTGTTGCTGGACGGCGATCTCTAAGAAGCTTGACCCAGGTCCCACTTGCAAACATCCATACACATTCGATTATAATATGCGGCTAATATGATAGGGGAAACAATATGTCGTTTGTATTATGGAAACTTATAATTGTGTGATGCTGCAATGTTACAAAAGGTTAAAATTTTGTTTCTGAAAATCGTTGCGGTATGATGTAATAGGATTTTTACATAAGACGTCATCTGAAGTTCTTTTTGAAAGGGGAAGCAATGTTGTCACCATGGACAACCACAAAACTTCCCATCATCTTCATATGAAGCTGCCATGGAGAAACTTTCATCTCTTATTACTCGCCAACGGAATGAGGAGAAGCCACCCGTTCCTAATAAATTAGGAAGGATGTCAATGTATCTCAAGGTGATATGTCGAACTATTTTCCCAAAATTTTGAAGTCTTGGTGACTGATTATTTTCTTACTTACATTCCTTTCTGCATTTTAGGTGCCACATTATATGATATTGAAACATTATATTTTTAATATTAAGTATGGTGTTGTTTTTGTGCCTGTTTATGTGTCGATGTTAGAAGGAGTGCTTTGTTTGTTACTAAGCAACACCCTTTGAGGTTATTAGAACTATTATTGCTCTTTAGTCAGAGATCCTGTTGTAGGGAAACTGACATAGAAACTGATGTCAGCTAGTGTACCGCTTTCTTCACGGTTCATTGTAACCCTAACACTCAAATCCCTAAGAATTTGTAGTGTTGTCTTCTGTAACAATGTTACACAGGTTGTAGACTAGTTATATTAGAACCTGTTATGGTTGTTGGGCTAAAAATACCAACATAATTTCAGGGAGTTGTTAATGCTGACCTCAACAAGTGAGAATTCATATCTTTTTTCTTTTTCTTTCTGGATATTATTTAATTGTGATACATTTCATAAATTTCTGACATACTTTTATGCATGAAAGGAGAAAAGGTGTGATTGTTTGCAATGATCAAGATGGGGATGATTTTGTCATTACAGCTCATGTAAGTAGTACCTAACATGTCTTATAAACAGTTTAACTATTATCGAAGTTTGTTTTCCCAATTGACATGGTTAATTTGATGCTGTTGTGAGTTATTTCAGGTCCCTCTTAACAATATGTTTGGTTATTCTACAGTTCTTTGTTCCTTGACACAGGTGCCAACCAATACTCATGAATGTTTTTATGTTTTTATGGAACATTATAATTGTTTTTTTATTTCCTTGTAATAACTGCAGGGAAAAGGTGAGTTCACCTGTGGTTCCTCATTAGGAGAAAACATTAGAGTAACACTGATGCAATTTTGCAATTTTCTGTAATGAACAAACTTAAGAAAACAACATTGAGGGTAACGTTTCGTTAATACTTGAATATCTCGTGGGCTATCAAATAGCAAAAGCATTCACTTGTGGTTTTCCTGTTTTTTTAGATTATTGAAAATATAACTTTTCTTCTATTAATATGTAAATAACTTTTTTTGATTCAAAATACAGTGATAACTGATAACTTATAAGTGCTTTTTTATTTCAGGGATTCTTTCAATTTTTTGGGGTTATTATTGTTAGAGTTTGGAGTGGTTAAAGTTGAAGATGAGAATCACTGTTCGTTCTCTTCGCCATTTGAGACATGTTTTTCAGAGAGAAAATTGTGCTACGTTTAATAATCTTGCTGTAGATAAACCATGTTACTTCAAAGAAAACTTTATTGTATGCTTGATTATTTTCTTCTTCTTCACACCCTTTAATTGGAGAATAAAAGGATTCATTTTAGACCATGCTAGTTAGAGATGGAGCTGAACTTAGTATTAACATAGACTACTTTTGTCTTTCAGGCACAACACTTTAAATATTGTAGAATACCAACCAAGGAGTTTTCTTCTCTCAAGAAGTTGAGTAGATGGAGGCCGGGTAGTTGATTGTTGTGTTTATTGGGCATGTCTGTAAGTTAATGAATATCACATGGTTTCTTCACCATTATTTATAGGTACCCATTGTTCAATTGATCAACATTATGGTCTCTCGTGTTACCCTTGTTGCTTTTATTTACAATTTAATTTCCTATAAAATTTTGCATTTTCAAGACAAGAAATGAATGTACTCTTGACCTCGGTGGTGGATATTCACTCGTTTCTTGATATCTATATGGTGATTGACCTATAATTTGTATACGACTACTAACTTGTGTTGTTTGATAAACTTGGGAGGAAAATTGTTTTCGAAGAATATATTTTTTTACAATCTAGCCTAATTAGGTTTGATTAGAATAATCATTTAAAAAAAAATTAACTAGCCTTATTTAGCTTGAAATTTACTGTGATATTGTTGTGGCAATATTGTAGCTACATAGCTAGAAACAAATATTAAAGACTGATCGTTAGCTAGAATTTAGTAGCGGTTTTGCTAGGAAATTTTAAATATTAGTTGGAACTTTGCTAGAAAATTTTGGACTAGATAATTAGCCACTCAATCCATGCTACGGCATGTTTAGTAGTTAATCCACAACTAATCTCAGTCTATTTCTGTTTGATAGAGATTAGCTACAAATTAGATGCGATTTTTGTCGTAGCTAATCAGAGATTTTCTGGTTGTGAAAGTTATAGTCAGGAGTATTGAAATTTTCTTGCATACTTTGATATGGGGGCTGTTTGAATATATATGTTTTACATAGATAAATGACATAAGAATTGTGATAGAAACAGCCCCCTCCCTCCCTGGGCAGAATAGCTGACCTAACTCTTTTCATGGGGCCACATAATGGTGACATTGGACTCGGTAGAATCAAGAAAGCACAAGATTAAATTTCACTTTAGCTCATCATTTTGGATTAGTTTTGACACTTTATTATGTTGTGGTTCTATTATTAAAACCTTAATAGGTCATAATCACCCCTAATAATGAACTATTTTTAGGTTTGGATTAATGTATGGTTGGTCATTCTTTTGATATTCAAGTTTTCCTTTTAGTTTTGGTTGCAGTAGTAAGCATCCTTCTGCATTGTGTAAAAAATTGGGTGTTCATTCCCAACCCGTTGAAATCTATTTCAACTTTATAGTGCAATCTTTTAGATGAATGATCATCTTTACTAATAAATGTAGAAGTTACTGTTCTCTTGATTGCAAGGTGAAATGCAAATTCTAGGTATGATGTCTAAGGAAGGAACTATAGGTTTTTGTGAAAGCCTAATTGTTTCTCCACTTTGTTTAGAAGTCAGATAGTTTTTTGTTTCTTGTATTGTTATTTTAACAATTAATCCTATCTTTTATTGTCTATATATACAGAAAAGGTTTAATATTTGTCCACCTGATGATGCATGGGCTAGAAAGAACTTTGAAATACGAGGTGCAACAGTAATGAAAAACAATCTAAATAAGGTTCGTACCACAATGAATAGACCAAGATGGATTGGTCCGGATGTGTGGACTTCATTGTGTGATCATTGGGGAACTCAAGAATTTAAAAAGAAGAGAATACAAGCAAAAACAAATCGAGCATCTGATTGTGGTGGTTTTGGAGCATCCCTTCACACATGTGGCTCTATCACCTCATCCCAACATAGAGCTAATATGGTAAAACTTTCTTACTTTCATATATTTTATTGTTGTGAAATGTTTAGCTATTATGTTTAGATTATTAAATGTTATTAAAGTTGCTTAACTTCTTATGACTAGACATGGGATCCACTTAAGTTGTTTGGCTAATAGAGTTAGCAATATTGAATATGTCTTCTCCTCTTGTGTAGCAAGATTAATCTAGTTTAATGGTAAGTTATATTGTATTAGTTTGTTTTTTTTTTTAATTTTATTAGAATGTGATTTGATATTAGATTTTTTTTTAATTGTTCACATTTGCCGGAGCTGTAGCCTACGTACATAACTTTGATATGGTGTTAAAATTTTTATGTTACAAGACATGGTTTATTTGCTGCGTAGTTTGTAAAGGTAGTGCTTTTGGTATGGTGTTGAGTTTTTTGTTAGATCATTATATGGGCTGCAATGTGTTTCGTTTATATTTTTAAATTATTGCTAACGTGTTCTTAAATTATATTTATCTTTGTAGACGAAACAAAATGGAACTCCTCCTAATCCTTCAGAACTGTTTCTTCACACACATCAACACCGCAAGACTAACACTTGGGTCGATAGAAGATCGGAACATGTGCATGTAATGAGCTCTTAAATTTAACTCGTATAACCTTTATTATTATTTTTATTTTGTTTTACTGTCTCACAATACTAATTAGTCTTATAATTTTGTTATCAGAAAAAGTTTACAGAAAGATGCGAAGAATTGATCCAAGAAACATCTCAACAAGGAACCATTCCACCTCCTCAATTAGATGTTTGGTGTGAGGTTGCAGGAATAAGAAAAGGAAAATTATATGGTCTTGGAATGGAATCTACCGTAATAGCAGGGAAGCCTACTTATCGTGGTTCATGTTCCTCGTCAACCGAATGGGTTCAAAGACATGAATTTGAAGAAATGAGAAATGAAAGGGATCAGCTTCGTGAAGAATTGGCTAACACAAATAGGGCTGTTGAGCATAACAATTACATGCTAAAGCAGTTGATGGACAGTTTGAATTTTCAACCAAGGCCATATTCTAGAGACCAAGTTCATGATGACGAGGTTGGTGATAATGATGATGAGGCTGATGACGAGGTTGACGGTGAGGTCGGTGATGAAGACATGAACTTAGAATAACAAATGACTATAAAAAATATATTATGTTTTATTATGGCAATTATTATCGTTAGTAAAAACAAGTCTAGTATTTTCTTTATGAATACTTATAAATACTTTATATTGTGTTTTTTTATTAGATTGAATATAAAGTATAATGTTTTTTTTGTTAAATTGAATATTGAGAAAAACTTTAGTTTTTATTCTTATGTTAAATATTTATATGAGTATTTAATTTGTTAGAGATGATAAATATTTCATCTATTTAATTTTTTATTTGAAATATTTTATGTGTTTAATTTTTTTCAAATATTTAAAGATATTAAAAAAATCATAACCAAAGGCCCTATTTAATTTAAAATTTTAAAATATTAAATAAATTAAAATAATTAGAGACCGATTTAGTGACTGAACAAAAATAAAATATGATTTTCGCTGAATATTGTATCTAGTCGCTAAATTAAGGTTTGGTCGCAATGCCTGTCACAGAAACCGGTCACTAAATCGGTCTCTAATTCGGTCACAAAATCGGTCTCTAAAAATCGGTCTCTAAATAGGTCGCTAGTCGTTAGCGACTAGCGCTTTTCCAACCAGAAAGTGACAGTCGCCTTATCGGTCGCTATTGATAGTAGTGACCGATTTTTATATATTTTCGGTCTCTAATTCGGTCTCTAAAAATGATTTTTCTAGTAGTGGACGGGGGCAGGGTCGGGGAAGCCGTGTGCGAGGGAGAGGGTACATCTGCTTCAGGATCTAGGAGTCGGCTGGCTCGGGCATCTTCTTCCCGCCAGCGAGAGGAGGAGGAGGAGGAGGAGGTGGCGGCAGTGCCCTACCACGAGCCGGAGGGGGTACCGGATGTTGACCCTCCAGCCGGGGAGGATGATGAGCAGGAGGACGGCTATCCGGGAGGGCCCTTTGACACCTCTGTGCTGATTAGCTACCACGATCACGTCGCTCGGCGTATTTGGGAGGGAGAGGTATTTTTTATAATTTGACCGTTTAATTGTCACCATTTTTTATAATTTAACCGTTTAATTGTCACCATTTTTTATAATTTAACCATTTAATTGTCACCATTTTTTATAATTTAACCGTTTATTTGTCGCTTATTTAATATATGTTGCTTATTTGTTTTTTTTGAAACAGGAGCGAGAGCCGTTGAAAATGGTGAACCACGCCCGAAAGATTTTCAGTCTGTTTAAACCAACAGCTGAGTGGTTTAACGACCATGTGCGAGGTTCAGGGCTTAGCGGGCTCTGCATGACGGGGTACACCACCATCAGCACCGGCATGCAGGGGGCATTTGTGGAGCGCTGGCACAAGGAGACGTCCTCTTTCCACTTTCCGGTTGGGGAGATGACGATCACCTTGCATGACGTGAAGTGTCTTCTCCACCTGCCGATTAGGGGGCCGCTGTTGACCCACTCCAAGATCCAGAGGATCGAGGTCATTGAGTGGATGACGCTCTATTTAGGCATGGAGCATGAGGTTGCTCACTTTGAGTGCGTCACGACATCTGGGTCTCATGTCCGGTTCACCACACTGAGCACTTATTTTGAGCACCACCTGGACGCGGCTGCCGAGGCTGAGGGTGAGGGTGACGAGCTATTCACACATTATCACGGCGGCTGCGCTCTCCGGTGCTGGTACATGCATGTGGTAGGCGCTGCATGCTTTGTGGACAAGAGTGCCAGGTACGTCGACGTGACCTACCTCCGCTACTTAATGGACCTGGATACCGTTCACCAGTGGAACTGGGGGGCAGCTACTCTGGCATACCTCTACCAGAAGCTGAACGAGGCCTCCAACTAGAGGACGAGGCAGTTGGTCGGATCCTCCACACTACTTACGGTACGTTTTATTTTAACATATTATCGTATTTATGTTTCGTATTTATTTTTAATACATTATCGTGTTTGTGTTTCAGAGCTGGATCATCTCCTACTTCTCCCACATCCACGACTTCCGCTACGATCCTGCATATGTGGACACAATGCCCAGGGCCGCCAGATACGCTCTCCAGAGGGGGAAAGATGCCGTTTGTACTTGGACCGCACGATGCACGGTGACGTCACTTGGAGGCCGTTCGCCGACTACGCTCAGATTGTCCCCTTTGACGGCATTGCTTTATATTCTGGCTGGTTGGCATGCGAGACTACCATCATGGTTCGGTATCTCCCTGAGCGGTGCATGCGTCAGTTCGGATTCGTGCAGCGGATACCCAAGTCACCCTTTGAGGTTGCTCCCGACACAGTGACCCGAGTGCAGCTCACTGCCATATGGGAGGACTGGCAGCAGCATGTGGTACCGCAGGAGTACCATCTCACTCGGGTCACACAGGACTGGCACAGTGAGGAGGGATACGTCAAATGGTTCTACCGGGTGTCCCATCCTCTGCTGAGACCCGACGTTCCCGGCGCTCCTAGGCCAGCACACGAGGAGATCCTGGAGAACCAGCAGGCCGAGGATGACCACGCCATTGATCTCATGCCGATCTGCCAGCTGATAGAGATGCTTGGGCGGGACGCGTTGGATCGAGGTGTCGTTCATCAGGACGGTCCAGATGCAGTCGCCGTGATGGAGATGATCGTCACTGATGCTGCCCGTGCGGCGGGGTACAGGCGGCAGAGGAGGGCCCAGGGTGAGAGGGTTAGGCACACCCAGTAGCGGTCGGGTTTAGTTATTTTTTGATTTCGGATTGTATCTTTTTCAAGGAAAACCTAAATCATAGAATTTGTCTTAGTTTCTAGATATCTCCAAATTTCACACTGACCATTATTAGAATTTATCTGCATCTCTGACTATGGTAATGTAGAAATAGTTTCAAATAATATTGTATAATTATTGTTAGTTTATAGCTTATATCGTAATATTTGGTAATCAAATCTACTTTAGTTTGACATAGTTTAGGAGTTCATTATGTATCCATTTCCTTATTTTCAGTCTCGGCTACTAGTTGCTTTTAAGCTATTCTTTATTTTTTTATGCAGTAGCATATAGTGTACACTTGTAGATATTTGAGAGGGCTTTCCATTAATATGAGGATAGTGTGCAAAGAAATATGAACTTTACGTAATAATTGATTCTACAGTTTGAAATCTTTTTTCTATTGACATGGTAGATATTTAGGAGTGCTATCCATTTGCACGAGGATAGTGTACAAGGAAAATTTTAGAAATTAACTTCGAAGGTAAGATCCCTTAGTTTAATTTTCCCCTTATTGTGATACTATTTGCTTGATATTTCACAACGAATAAAATTTTCTTGATTATATCCTAGAATATGGACATCCGTGTATGTCGTAGTTAGATGTACAATAGGCTAAATCATCATAAAAAGGGGTACACTCCTGAATTTTTAAAAGGGCTAAAGAAATTTGATTCTTTTGCAATCCAACAACCTGGCATATCAAAAATCAAAATTAGATGCTCATGTTCTATTTGTAGAAACATTAATTTCTTACACTTTGAAGAAGTTAAAGTTCATATTTTCAAGAAAGGATTTACTCCTGATTATTGGTCATGGACATGTCATGGAGGACATTGTGGTAACTAGCCATTTCTAGTTAATGACATAAGGACTTGAATTAGATGCATTTTCTATCCTTTTAAACATGTCATAACGTTTTACTCGTAACTCCGACTTAAGATATTCTTGAAATTCTGGAATCTATACAAAATTATCTTTAATTTGATGTATATTATGATGAGTAGAAAATTAAATATTATTATATTGAGTCAAAATGAATGATCATTTTTAATGTATTAATTTTTTTCATCTAATTCTACCTTTAAATTAATATTACTTTAATCATTTTCAATACTAGTAAAGGAGTAGAAATATTATTCTTTCTCTTTCATTTATAAATTTTTTTAATGTGTTAAATTGTCAACTGAATCACTTTTTATGGGACAGAGAGAATAATAAGATTCAATTTAGAACTATATTAAAGTATCAATCTAAATTTTCCTTTATTTAGAATTGTTTAAAAAAAATTATTTAAAATATTTATTTTTTTTTGTTTTAAAATTGACATATAAATTTAATTTTTATTAATTTAAATTTATTTGGGACTTTATCAAATTATGAGTCGGAGATGTGAAATTGCATATTAGTTAGCATTGCTGCCTTCAAATTTTGTACTGGATACGTTTCATCCCATCCTTCCAGAGACGATTGAAGTGGAACCGGATATTTCCTTTGAACCGAGACCAAGCCGCATCTCAGAGCATGCTACTAGATCCGTGAGGAATAAGGAGAAACCTCTTGTGAAAGTTCTATGGGAAGGGTCGTGTCCTGATGAAGCTACGTGGGAAGTCGAGTCATAAATGTGAAACCTTTACCCATATCTATTTTGGTAATTTTTTCGAATTTGAGGGAGAATTCTATTTAAGGGGAAAGAATGTAATACCTCGGTACAATTAATTTCTAATTGACGCTCTAAAGGATCTATTAGGGTGAATGGTAAGTTTATTAGGATTATTTCTCATTAAATGAGACCAATTTACGAAGAGGGGTATTATAGTCCTTATATCACTTATATTAGGGACTTAAGCCTTGTTTGGACACTCACACCTCATTGGATCATTCCCAAAAAACAGATTTGTGAGAGGAAGAAACAAAATGTGATATAAGGGGGGATAGAAGATAACAACATCAAACATCCATCTTCATCTCTTGCATGCACCAAATCTTTGAGCTCTTCTGAACCTGAGTTTTTTCTCTAATCAAGATGAGTCCATAGTTAGAGACTTTGGGTTTAGGGATTTGCATGGTTAGGAAGGGATTTGTGAGTTGACTCCATGAAACTGCATGTTATATGAACCCTAAGATGATATAATGAGTGCAAACATGTGAATTTGTGATTGCTATTGGATTTTTGATAATTGCATGTCCTTGACCACGCCTCGCGAAGAAGCCACTTTTTCTTCATTGAACTTTCTACCAAGACCTCGCTTGGAGCTCGCCCCGAGCTCACCTAGTGGCGTTTCCCCGACCTCCCGGGCGACCTCTCTTGGCGGCTCGCATCGTCCTCGCCTGGAGAATCTGGTAGGTTGCACAAAAATTATGGTTCTTGTTTCCACCATAAATCGGGAACTGTAGGTTTGTTTGACGAGTGGTTTGAAGCATCAAAAAGCTCTTTTAATAAACTATTATGCAGTGAAGTTAAAAAAGCTTCATGCCAAGGATCTTGGGGCATTAATTATGCTAACATACATGATATGAGGAAATTATCGTACCATGCCTCTGTTATACGTGTAAATAATGTTTTGTACTACAGTGATGAACTATATACAATGATTACTTCTTCATGCCTCTCTTGTTTGTATTTTAATATAATGCATTATGTTGATAAATACAGTAATGTGATCATTTACTCTGTTTGATTTCTGTTTGTTTCGGTTGAACGTTCGAATGTCGTTGAGATGTATGCTTAAATCTAAGTAGGCCTAAGCTACTAGGTGGTAAGGCAACACTATGTGATTGGACATAGTTTCCGATTGACTACCGTTGCGATGTGATTTTGAGGGTCTTATAGAGAGTTTACCACTTGTGGTTCACATCGATGGGTTGGGAATACCTGAGGTAACATTGATATGAGCTTTTGGGGGTCTTATCCCCACTTGCGGCTCACATCAATGTGCTTGGTATGATGGAGAAGTGATGCCATGTAGGTAATATTGGCATTTTGGTACCGCCTCTAGTGATGCCAAGTAGGCAATATTGCTAGCGCTTTCGCTTGGTGGGCTTATGCACTCATGTAGGCATTTTTGCACTTGTAATACCCATCTGCGTATAGATGATTGACGGGGTCATGACACAACGTAGGAAATCACAACGGTAACTCATCATTGATGAGATTTTGTAGCCAAGTAGGCGTGAATTACTTTGTACTCATCTGACTCATCATACGGTGATCTTGTGCGAGTCTCGTGATGCTAGGCAATTGGGACTCACCGAGGGTGTGGTTTGTGCAGCCTAGGTAGACAGGAAGATACTATTTCTAGATTCCTCGTATGTGGTTACGGGTCTGAATACTTGATTGTTTTGCATTGGGCACCAATGAACTCCCAATTGCGATACTATGTGTTGTTGTGTATTTTGTACTTGACTGTGAGGAAGCCCTATATCAATGGTGGATCAGGGTTGATGCATGTACCCTGTAGAACCGAGTGGACTCATAAGATATGGGGACTCACTGAGATTTAGTAATCTCACCTCAATCCTATTATATCTTTTTAGGATGTTCAAGACAGGATAAAGGAAAAGGTAGGATGACCTAGCTTGCTTGAGGATGTCTCTTGGATAGATATCATTGTGATTTGAGCCTTCAGTTTATGCACTCTAGAGATTATGCATTAGTACCTACAGGGTTGTACCTTATGGCCATGATACATTCAAATTTTGTGTATTGTTTTGATAGTTATCCTATTCCGCTTCTTATGTATGAAATTCATGTACCACATAATAATACCATATGCATATTATTCTAAACATATATGTATGAGGTATTACCGGGTCCCCTCTCTGATCCCATGAGCCCCTTTTATGAGCTATAATCGCCCATTGTGAGCTTGGAACAAACCACTAGCCCCCTCTCTGAACTATTAAACATGCTTCTTAACACAACTCAATGATGTAATGCTCATGTACATCAATGCACAACAAAATTAACGCGGTAAGACCCTTCTCTGATGTTAACATAATGCACTGAAAACTCAAGTAATCCCTCTTCTGGATGACCTAACCACAACAAAAAGTAATTATCACCAGTTATCATGTTAACACAGCAACATATACTTATCACCATATATGAATGTTCATCACAACACAATAATCAATAACCAAGGTACTTCCACTATTCATCGATTCTCTCGTAAAGTCGATTAACTTACGTTTGATCATCAACTTACAACAAGACAACATCACACAATGGTTAAAAATAGCCAAACAACCTACAAAACTCCGAAAATTAACAATTGCAACTTTTGTATAAACAACTCCCGCATAAACAACTGAGGCCTCTACAACAATCAAAACATTATAAAATAATTCAATGTCAATACTTCACATTCATCCTTTTAAGGCATCATCGTGAGATAGTACCAAGCGTTAGCTTTCCAATGTTGTGAACGACATCTCAATTGACTAACAAATCAAAGTTTATGACAACATTTGTATTCGAACCTAAATATGTCTGGCTGTGACGACCTCAGTGACTCCCGTTACTACCATACCATAAAGTCCTCCAAGTCACCATGGCGTCCGCTAAGGACCTAGAAAACAAAAATAAAAATGTGTTTTTCACCATTGGAGCCCTTCCAGAAATCCGATTTTGATTCCCTAAATAGCCCCAATTTCAAAATATGACATACAATCATTATCCATTGATTAAAGCCACAAGCTTACCATTTATCACAGATTAGCATAAAAAATCATGTATATTCAACATTTAGTCCTCACTTTCATCATAATTCCAAAACCTTAAAGAATTAATAATGGTGATATCATATCAATAACACAAAAGATAAAGTTCTACGGAAATCCAATACACGAATTCATCACAAAATAACAAATTATCATCAATTTTCAGAATTTAACAGCCAAACACAACCTATTGGAGGTTAAGGACTCCTCTACCCTACCTCTCATGCATATACCTTTTATTGAAGTGGAGGATAATAGCATATTTATGGTGTGAAACTGGTATCTTGGTAGGTCTGTGGGTAACTCATGGGATTGAGTGTGTTCGCCCTCCCATGGCGTGTGTTTGTCACTTTTGTAAGAGATCAATGTTCGACTTAATTGGTCCTTGTAGTGATGGTTGATTTTTTTTACATGTTCTTAGAATGCTTGTTTATTGTCTATCCTAGTGGCAAAATACATATACCTCCTTTCAGTAATGGTTGAGACAAAAGGGGATTGTTTATTCAAGGTACTCTAATGCCAAAGTAAGTAAGAGAACAACAAGGTACAACAGAAAGTATGAGACTTTGGGAAAAGTTTGGATTACCTTGGCCTCTAGGGATAGAGGGCTATTTAAAATTGTTCTCGTTGGAATGGAGTGGACCCCTATCTTCGTGGGCCTGGGCGTAATTTCCGGCCTAGAATATAGGGGGTTGTGGACTAGGTTACTGACTAGTCGTGCTCGGAATACCAGCCGTCGTTGGGGACGGGATCCCAGCATGCTCGGCTAACCTCTAGTCGTGCTCAGAATGGGGGAGAAGTCCATCATATTGGCTTTCATGGGTTGGACAAATGTTTATTGTGCCGGTTTACGCCATAGAGTGGGTTGGGCCAGTCAAGAACACACACACACATAATATATATATATATATATATATATATATATATATATATATATATATATATATATATATATATATATATATATATTAAGGCCATAATAAGTAAATAAAAATTGTTTATAAAAATTTAAAATACTTTTTATATAAATACTACTTTCTTTTAAAAATACATATTTATCACAAAAATTAAATTGAATTTGACCGTTTATTTTACTTTTGGTCTAAATTCAACTATTCTATTAAAAAAAGATAGCATTTCAAAAGATGTTAGATTAAAAATGATAAATATAAAAGATGATAAAACAAAAAAGTATACAATTTTCCAAATATAAAAAATTAATATAATTAAAAAAGGATTAAAAACAAATTTTATGTTGACTGAGTAAACAAATACTATTTTCCAAATATAAAAATTTAATATTAATAAAATTTTGCATTAAAACAATTAATGATATTATTTATTCTTCTAAGTTTCTTGAACGTGTTTGAGGCCGTATGTCCGGTCAAGGGTCGGTATCCCTCTGGAATGTAAATGAGAAGATAAAGACTTAAGGTGATATAACAAAAAAATATTATTTTCAAACATAAAAAATTTGATATAATTAAACGAGAAAAGGGATGATGCACTGACGGTGTAAAATATTTTTACACGGCAATCAATCACCGCCCATGTATCCAATTAAACCATTTTTTATTTAAAAAAAACTTAATAACATGGCACATTTATGATTTTTTATTAGATGACAGTGTAAAATTATTTTAGACTGTCAGTGCACTACCTTTTAACTCTAATTAAAAAGACTTAAAAATAATTTTTGATTGACTCAATTATAAGAATAGAATCAACCAAATGAATAAAATTTTAATTACGTTTTGCATTAAAAACAATTCATAACATAAATAAAATGACTTTTTTATTTTTGTGTGGATTTTAAAATTCATGTAAATAGAAAAATATCGAATATATAGAAAATAAAAAAGGTCAAATATCAAATATATAAAACAAAAACCAAATATCCTTTATATGTTAAAATGGATGATATTTTGTAAAACAATTCTAAATAAACGAAATTTTAGATTTATTTTTAATATCGTACCAAATCAAGTCTTATTAAATTAAAATCTTATTAAATTGAGTCAAATATAAAATTTTAAAACAGATCTTAATTTTATTTGCAAAAAGAAAAGATAGATTTTACCAGTAAACAAATCTTCATTTTATTTGCAATTCTTTGATTTTTCTGCTTAACTCTCTTAGGACAAAAAAACAATGAGATGGTTCATGAATTTCATGCTATTAGCACAGAAAACAATTAGAAAAAGACGAAGACGAGAAAGAAGCATGGAGAAGAAGAAGAGAAAGACGAAGACGACAAAGACGAAGACGACGGCAACGACACCACCGAAATCTTACGTGCCTGAAGAAATGATAACTGAAATTCTTCTAAGTTTACCAGTGAAGTCTCTTATTCGTTTTAAATGTGTTTCTAAACCATGGTTTTCTCTTATCTCTGATCCCAATTTTGCTGAATCACATTTTCAACTTACAGCACACACTCGTAAAATTGAATTCATATCAACTGAGTTACAAAAAACAACATCTATAGATTTCGAAGAACAACTTGTCTTAAGGAATGCTTCTGTTAAACAGTTCAATTTTTTGCATCCCCAACCTGATTCTCTTATTCAAATTATAAGTTCCTGTAGAGGCTTTATATTTTTCAAATATTCTTCGAGTTTCTGCATATTTAATCCATGCACCCAAGTTCACAAACAAATACCTTTAGCTCCTGGTGAATTTGAAACAAATTTAGAGTTACGTGATTTGTATTATCTATATGGTTTCGGATATGATCGGTTAAGAGATGATTACTTGGTGGTTTCACTGTCCTGTATTCTAGCCGAGGAAGATTTTTCACGTTTGGAATATTTCTCATTCAAAGATAACAAGTGGAAGGAAATTGAGGATACTTACTTCCTTTATACGAAGGACAAGATTGAACCCAGAGTAGGATCACTCTATAACGATGCTATTCATTGGATTGCTATACATTCTGATTCACTGACTGAAGTTATTATCGCATTTGATTTAACGGAAAGGAAACTTTTTGAGATGCCTTATCCGAATGGTTTAGGCCATAAGTCTGATTATTGTGAGTTGTGGGTATTTGGAGAATTTCTTAGTTTATGGGCTAAGGATTGTGAAAATAATACAATTGAAATATGGGTGATGAAAGAATACAATATGCATTGGTCTTGGATTAAGGCTATTGTTCTCCGTATGAATATCCGATTTTTTAATGAGTTTTTTCCATTATGCTCTACAAAAAATGGTGATATCATTGGAACAGATGCGGAGAATATGTTGGTGAGATATAACAACAAAGGAGAGCTTATAGAGGGTTCCTCATACAGATGCTTTGCAGATGGTGTAGTTTCATGTGGATCCCCATCGATAGTGTATACAGAATCTTTGCTTTCACTCCCTGGTGATGACATGCAAGTTTATGAAGATGATTCTGACTAGAATAATCAGGTGTTGAAATATTCTCCTTCACTATTTTTTTGACATTTATATTTTTGTTATGATTTATCTGGCTGCAACATGCAACCAAAAAAAAGGCCATGATTTAACAGTAAACAATCTCATCATTGATTTCATATTTGCTAAATATTGAAAAACTACTATAATTTCATATAAGAGGTGAGATTGCAACTCTCACCGCTCGAGCTTGTTCTCTAGATCCAGCATAATATTATGACAAATGATTATACCGTCGCCGCCATAGCTTGAGAGAGCACTGTCATATTTTCTTAGGGTTATAATTTCTTCTTATAAGTGCTTTCTATATAGAGGTTGACAGTTCAGAATTTTAATTATTTGTGTTGCATGTTTTTTCAGTCGCAGAAAATTGTAAAGTCCTATAGCAAGTTGAGTGACAGGGGACGAGGTTGAAGGCTTCAGACATCTTGTTGTCATACTGATTACTAAAGAAAATGTGTTGCATTCATTTTAATGTTGACCAAACCATTTTTAGAGATTATGGTGGTTTTGTTATTGGTATGTGTTTCAAGGATTGACATGCATAGATGATTTTCCCATAGGACAACTTTCATCGTACTGATTTTAGTTTCACTTGTCAATGTTATAAATGTCATCTTATTTTAATTTCAAAATACTGTGGTTATATGGTTAAGTTATGAAGAATTTCGAAATTCCACTACATTTTGAAAAAATGCAGTGCGTACACGACGCATTGCCCCATGGTTGAAATCAGTATGTTACTTCCGTTTCGCAAAATGCAACACGTTTTAATATAATACAATGTATTTTGTGAAACGCAGCTGTGTGATCTCGTGATTTTATGTTCTTTTTCTTCTTCATTACGTTGATTTTGCTGGAACATACAATAACATTATTCATAAATCAATAGAAAATTTAGTGCTTGTGAAAAAGAAGAAAGTCAGAGAGGAGAGAGAATTAGTGAGAGAGAGTAATTGCGGGTGAGAATCATTATTGCATTAGTTTTCACTAGTTTGTATTGAAGATATAGCTTCATTTTTGTTTTGTTCTAAAAGATACTAAATGAAAATAATATCATGGTTTGTGTGTGGGAGGGAGATGTGGGGGAAAGTAAAATTACTGAGAGGGAGATGTGAGAGGGAACACTAAAAAAAATTTAGATTCCTTTTTTTTATCCAAACTGCTATGCTTTTGAGAATATTAAGGGACTATATATTAGCCTCTCATTTTTTCTAATTGTATTTTTTAGTTATTTTTAATATTAAAAATTTATAATACGGTTGTTATTGTTGACAAATTATTATGATTTACTTTATCATGATACTAATCAACTTTTTGATTAAAAAATAATATTTATGAAATTAAATTGTTGATATTCCACTCCTTTTCAACAAAAGGAATAAAAGAATCAAAAGAAAACCATTCATTATTGAACTTGAATGGTTTCGGCCCCCAATTATATTTGTCTGTCATAATTCAAATGGGACAATGGTCCGATATGTCTCTACCCCGATCATTTGGCCAATAACCTCCCACCGATTCACCACGGTGTTAGATAATAAGAAACGATCTATCCGGCTCATAGACTTACCATCTCCACTGTACCACGAAAATTTCTTCCCTTTACACGGAATGTCTACCAAAGAGCTCTTGAGAATGAACTCCGCAAAAAGCTCCATCTCCTTCTTATAACACCCACCCGCTCTCCCTTTTCTTTCTCTACCATTTTTGGTTGCGTTGAAATCCCCTCCTGTTATCCATTCCCCGTCGCTATACATACTCATCGAGTCAAGTAATTTGTCCCACATAGCCTTCTTCTTACACAAATCGCAAGAAGAATAAACGTTCACAACGTAATAAAAATCTTCCTTCCAACACACTTTCATACCCAAAAAGCCTTCCCCTTTGAAACTAAGAAGAATGTCCATGTTACTTTTCTTCCATAAAGTAATCAAGTCGCCCGATCTACCCGCCGAATTCGAAAAAGAGAAACTAATCTCCGGGTGTCTCCAAAAACTCTTGGCCAGGGTCTCATTCATATTGGTGATCTTTGTTTCTTGCAAAAGACAAATATCCGCATTACCTTTTTCGATCAAAGCACTAATTGGCCTTCTTTTCAGCGCATTTGCTCCCCCTCTGATATTCAAAGAACCAATAATCATTTTCCCGCTTTGGTATGCTCCTTCCTTCTATCCACTAAAACCTCTCGCCCCTTTTCCAGCTCCTCAATTCTACTAACAAGGTTGTTCCTACCTTTCTCATCAACTACCCCCAACGCCACTATAGCCTCCTATAATTTCTCACCGACATCCTTTTTAAGAAAATCCCACTGCCTACCACTGTTCCTACATATGTCTGACTCCTCCGGATGATTGCCATAGCACACCGAAGGATCACCGATACTATCACCGCCCTTTGCCATTGCTGCGTTACCAAGAAACAGCCCACTTGATTTGGGTAAAGTCTTTTGTCCCTCTGCTTACTTCTTAAAGAGCTTATACCCACATCTGCAACCCTCCTGTATCTCACCTTGTTACGCCCTGAATATATTCCAACTCCACCCAAAGAACAGGGCACCCTGGATTGTGTAAAAAAACCGACTCCACCTCCTTAGAAACAGTCACAGACTTCCCACCCTAACTATAGCAGTACCTGAATAGGCTTCACTTCCAATAAAGGTGTCCTCGGCCAAAAAACCTTTGAAATACCACACTCATTCAGCCCAACATGCGAATCAAGCGGTACCAGCACGGTCTCCGCATCCTTCACCTAGTGACCAGCAGAAACAACATTCGAAGACAACACTTTGTTCGAAGGCAGCTTCATGTTTCCAGAAAAATTCATCCGTTGCTCAACTGCCTACGGGTTTCTCCTGAAGTTATTAAGAGCAGAATCGAAGACACCCAAAACCTGAGTCGAAGGTTGTCCACAAATACCAGCACTAGAGTCCTCCGTATCGAAATTCATGGCTACTGCGTTTGTTTTCACCGCAACCGCTTTCCTCATCGCTCCACCCTCGACATTACCGTTACCATCCAAAGATTGTTTATCGGAGAACTGCTCGATACTATCCGACAAACTGCCCTCCACGCCCTCGTTCTCATTCAGCCAAAAGTCTCTCGAATCAGAGGAACTGCTGGCCATAGACTTGCCCAATGGAGACTTGGACGAAAATCTAAATTGACCCTGAGCCTCCTCTCTGATATACAGCATAAAATCCAGACCATCAATGGAGGTTGTGATAGAAGCGGGTACCACACAAGTGATAGGCAGATTGACAAAAATCCTTGCTACGTCGAATACATTCTTTTTGATAAAAAAATAATATTTATGAAACTAAATTGTTGATATTTTTTGTATATATGGAAAAGTATTATGATATTTCCAAAATTATAAATAAATTTATGATACGTCAAAAACATTAAATAAATATATTTTCTAAAAACTAAATAAATACTTTTTTACATAAGAAAAATAAATTTGGTCTAACTAATAATAGTTTTTTAAAAAAAAAATTTAAATGCCTCATTTTTGAATCTGACTTAGTGTGACACTAAGTCCACATCATTGACAGCAAGTTATATCTCAATCTGCCAGATCCACCATCAGTAGAATAAATCTCATTCAAAGAGCACCAAATAAAAATCAAAAGTCAAATAATTAAGGTGAAAATAAAGGGCAAATAGACACAACAAACCAAATCTGCTTAAAATACCACTAAACCTTATTCAGATAACCATCAAGACAAAGAACACTGATATATGACCTTAGAGTAGATATCAATATAGAAAATATGTAGACCAAGCACTTCAGCAAAGAAAATGAAAACAGATTAACTTAAGTGCTTCATACATATTAATAGATTGATGCACCAATCTATAACCGTTGCCCTCCTTCCTTCATTGAGGAAAATCATTTTTATTGAATTCCAAAATATATATATATATATATATATATATATATATATATATATATATATATATATATATATATATATATATATATATATATATATATATATATCTTTGTGATTAAAAGTTTGTTTGTAATTTTGTAAGTAAAAGGATATGAATGTATATCATGCATGTGTACACACATCATAAACTATAATTCAGTTCCATTAACTCTCTAATTTTCTTTAAATGAATTAAAAATAAATAAAAAAGACAGACTTTAGTACCATTGAGGCATATTCATAGAAAATCTAGTGCAATAAATTTAGAAAAGTTTCCAGATTTGGCAAATTGTTGGTTATATTAAAACAACTAACACAGCTAACATTAATAACACAATCACATTTAGAAGATTTGGCAATCTTGAACAAAAACAACATGCAAGATTCTGATTTTAATCTACATGATTCGATGAAACAAGGATCAAACTTTCTTTTTAGTTTTCTATCACATAGCAACTTTTAATTAAGATGACATAATGATGAGATCGTTAGGTTTATCTTGAGTTTAACACAGATGAAAAAATAATTGCAGTTTAATTCATTAAATTTATACGGTTCAATTCGGAAGCATAAGAACCCTATTAAAGGAATCTTAAAACAGTTTGGTTTGGTTTGCGATTAAACTCAAGCACTTTGGTTCATTTCAAGAAAATCGTGTTTTGGGTTTGGTTGAGTTCAGTTTTCTTCCTTTAACAAAATTAAAAAGAAGACAGAGTCCAAGAAGCTTAAATGTTTTCTCATCATTTATAAATCAATAACACTAAATAATCATTTTTTTACAATGACTCTAGAAGAGGTTCCAGATTTGGCAGATTGTTTGGGAATTAAGCCAACAATAACATACATAAACTCATAACAGGTTCCTGGTTTGGCATATTGTTGGTGAAAATAAAACAACTAACATAACTAACATTAATAAGACAATCACATGTAGAAGATTCGACAATTTTGATCAATAATAACAGTAATAACACAATTTCATGCAATTACATTTACACAAACAAAGCTATCAACGTTTCCAAATAAACATAAAACCAAACCATGTTTTTTTTTGCACTACAATAAAACATAACAAAATATAAATATCAAGAAAATAGTGAAAGAAAATATTTCAACACTTCATTATTCTAGTATAAATCATCTTCATAAGCTTGCATGTCATCACCAGGGAGTGAAAGCAAAGATTCTATATAAACGATCGATCGGGATCCACGTGAAGCTACGCTATCTGCAATGCAGCTGTATGACGAACTCTCTATAAGCTCTCCTGTGTTGGTATACCTCAACAATCTAGCCCCATCTGTTCCAATGATATCACCATTTTTTGTAGAGCATATTGGTGAAAACTTATGAGGAGGTAAGATGTGCATAGAGAGAACAATCGTCTTAATCCAAGATGAATGATCTTTGTATTCTTTCATCACCCATATTTCAATTCTTCTATGTCTCGGAGAGGGCATTTACCTCTTAATTTTATTTAGCACATTATTAGCAAATTAGGTTTCATCTCTCTTATGTGGTACACTTTATGACTATTTATATATTTTCACATGTAACGTGCAATTAAATTTTTTTGCCCAGGCTGCCTAAAATATTTGGCTCCGCCACTATATATATATATATATATATATATATATAAAATTCTATTTGCTTTTTAAAAAAAAATTCTCATCGTGCTTTTTAATATGGCTCAAACTATTTAATTATGTATTAATAATCTATTTTGGACTTTACACAATCTATAAGATTTTTTAATTCTTTATATGTATGGTTAAAATTATGATTTGCAGTTATTTTCTTTGAACAAGACTTGTGACATTTTTTTGACTTGCTTGTAAAGTGAAACTGAATTCAATTCAATGAAAGTTGTCCAAATGAAAATCATTTATCCATGTGAATCCTTGAAACACAAACCAATATGATCCCTAAAGTATTGCTGAATTATAGTTCTAAGGCTTTTAAGCAAAAAACACAATAAAGTATTACTGAAATTTTCTTTTGTAATCGATATGAAAATGAAATGTCTTGAAGGTCTTAATCCCCGTTCTCTGCCACTCAAATTGCTATAGGAATTTGCAACCGAAAAAAGAATTTAATCAATTAAGGTGTGACAATGCAGGAAAAAAATGCAACACAAATAATTAAGGTGAAAGTAAGGGAAGATTTTGAACTCATTGCAAAATAAGCAGTGCTAATATTATAGGACATTAGAATAAGTATCAATACAAAAAATATTATTAGATTGATCAAGCACTTCAGCAAAGAAAATGAAAATAGATTAACTTAAGTGCTTCATATATATTAATTATTTGATGATCCAATCTATAACCGTGACCCTTCATCAATGAGAATAACCGATTTATGGAATTTCAAAATATATGCATGTATCTATTATAAACGAATATATTATACAATGAAGCATATTTTTATAAAATCTAGTGCAATAACTCTAACAGGTTCCAGATTTGGCAGATTGTTGGTGAAATTAAAACAACTTCAAGCAATTGCATTTACACATGCATAAATAAGGGTGAAGGACACAAATTAAAAAATCTATTACCGTTTCAATAAACATAAAACCAGACAATGTTTTTGTTGCAGCCCAATAAATCATAACAAAATGTAAATATCAAAAAATAGTGAAGGAGAATATTTCAACACCTGATTATTCTGGTATGAATTATCTTCATAAACTTGCATGTCGTCACCTGGGAGTGAAAGCAAAGATTCTGTATAAACTATCGATTGGAATCCACGTGAAACTGGACTATCTGCAATGCAACTGTATGAGGAACCCTCTAAAAGCTCTCCCGTGTTGGTATACCTCAACAATCTAGCCCCATCTGTTCCACTGATATCACCATTTTTTGTAGAGCATATTGGTGAAAACTATGAGGAGGTAAGATGTGCGTGGAGAGAACAATTGTCTTAATCCAAGATGAATGATCTTTGTATTCTTTCATCACCCATATTTCAATTCTTCTATGTTCACAATCTATAGCCCATAAACTAAGAAATTCCCCAAACATCCACAACTCGCAATGATTAGATTTATGCTCTATACCAATTGGAAAAGGAATCTCAAAAAGTTTCCTTTCACTTAAATCAAAAGCAATAATAACTTCCATCAAGGAACCAGAATGTAATGCCAACCAATGAATGGCATCGTTATAGAAAAAATCAATTGAAACACACTTCCTCTTGTAAACCCTAGCGCTGAAATACTCTCATTTGCATCTTTCTGCTGCTATCCTTACATCGCGACAAATCAAAGCTTGCTTCTCTCTTTTTCATCCTAAATCAACCACTTGTCTCTTCCCTGCTTGAGATTTATTTTTATATTTCTTGTATAAATTGATGTTGGCAACTATTTTATGTTTTTAAATTTAAGAAGTTGGATTGTTTTATGTGGTATAGTTAAGTGACCAATTTCTTATTTTAGATTCTGGAAGAAGAAAACAAAACAAAAACCTTTTCGATTTCTTCTGTTTGTTTTGGTTTATAGATAGATTCAATGTTATTTATTTAAAAGTTTGATTCCTAACTTTGTAGATTCGTTCAAAATTATTTGAGTATTTAGAAGTAAACAATTGTTTATAGATAGAAATTTTTTTAATGACATAAAAGTTAATTTATCAGAATTCATGAATAATTATGTGGATGCTATGTTTAAATGAAATCAAGTTTGAATGAGAGAATATTTTGAATTCCTATATTACTCTAGTTTATATAATATTTATATAATTATAAGTTAGACTTTGTATTTTGGAATTTAAGTAGTGTCAGTAGTGGAGCTTTAACTCATTGAGTAAAGAATTTGGAAATTTCTAATTTATAAATCATTGTTTGGTTGGACAGTATGCATAACATTGGTAGTTTGGATAGTGAGCAATTTCTAATTTATTGAGGAAAGAATTTTAGTAGTTTCTAATAGTGTCATTCATTAATAAGAAATAAAAGTGACATTCATTACTAAATTAAAAAATATTATTTCAAAATGTTTTTTAAGGACTAACTTAAACTGTGAAATTCATAAATAAGAATTTTTCTGTTTTTTTTTTAAATGAAACTTTTTAGATGCTCCTTTCACTTTGATGCTACTTCTTTATCTTCTATTCAATTTCTAAAATTTTTTCAAATAGAACGTTTTGGTAGAAATGCACAACAACTGTTTAGTTTTATGTTCATTTCAGAGTCAATTTCCAAATTCTTCGTATTCATCTTTTTCAAGGAAAACCTACATTATAGAATTTGTCTTAGTTTCTAGATATCTCTAAATTTCACACTGACCATTATTAGAATTTATCTGCATCTCTGACTATGGTAATGTAGAAATAGTTTCAAATAATATTGTATAATTATTGTTAGTTTATAGCTTATAGCATAATATTCGGTAATCAAATCTACTTTAGTTTGACATAGTTTATGAGTTCATTATGTATCCATTTCCTTATTTTCAGTCTCGGCTACTGGTTGCTTGCTGGCCGCACTGTGTTCAGTTTACAAACTTTTAAGCTATTCTTTATTTCTTTATGCAGTAGCATATAGTGTACACTTGTAGATATTTGAGAGGGCTTTCCATTAATATGAGGATAGTGTGCAAAGAAATATGAACTTTACGTAATAATTGATTCTACAGTTTGAAATCTTTTTTCTATTGACATGGTAGATATTTCGGAGTGCTATCCATTTGCACGAGGATAGTGTGCAAGGAAAATTTTGGAAATTAATTTCGAAGGTAAGATCCCTAAGTTTAATTTTCCCCTTAATGTGATACTATTTGCTTGATATTTCATAACGAATTAAATTTTCTTGATTATATCCTAGAATATGGACATCCGTGTATGTCGTAGTTGGATGTACAATAGGCTAAATCGTCATAAAAAGGGGTACACTCCTGAATTTTTAAAAGGGCTAAAGAAATTTGATTCCTTTGCAATCTAACAACCTGGCATATCAAAAATAAAAATTAGATGCTCATGTTCTATTTGTAGAAACATTAATTTCTTACACTTTGAAGAAGTTAAAGTTCATATTTTCAAGAAAGGATTTACTCCTGATTATTCGTCATGGACATGTCATGGAGGACATTGTGGTAACTAGCCATTTCTAGTTAATGACATAAGGACTTGAACTAGATGCATTTTCTATCCTTTTATCCCACAAAAAATCATAATTGAGAGTGAAGAGAAAGAAGAAGGAACTCATGAACAAAACTCATTTTCGCAACTATGGTGTACCTTCAACTAAACAGGTCATAACGTTTTACTCGTAACTCGGATTTAAGAAATTCTTGAAATTTTGGAATCTATTCAAAATTATCTTTAATTTGATGTATATTATGATGAGTAGAAAATTAAATATTATTATATTGAGTCAAAATGAATGATCATTTTTAATGTATTAATTTTTTTCATCTAATTCTACCTTTAAATTAATATTACATTCATCATTTTCAATATTAGTAAAGGAGTAGAAATATTATTCTTTCTCTTTCATTTATAAATTTCTTTAATGTGTTAATTAATTGTCAACTGAATCACTTATTATGGGACGGAGAGAATAGTAAGATTCAATTTAGAACTATATTAAAATATCAATCTAAATTTTCCTTTATTTAGAAATGTATCAAAAAAATCATTTATTCTAGAATATAAAGAAGACATTTACTTTTTTTTTTTTTTTTAAAATTGACATATAAATTTAATTTTTATTAATTTAAATTTATTCGGGACTTTATCAAATTATGAGTCGGAGATGTGAAGTTGCATATCAGTTAGCATTGCTGCCTTCAAATTTTGTACTGGATACGTTTCATCCCATCCTTCCAGAGACGATTGAAGTGGAACCGGATATTTCGTTTGAACCGAGACCAAGCCGCATCTCGGAGCATGCTACTAGATCCGTGAGGAATAAGGAGAAACCTCTTGTGAAAGTTCTATGGGAAGGGTCGTGTCCTGATGAAGCTACGTGGGAACTCAAGTCATAAATGTGAAACCTTTACCCATATCTATTTTGGTAATTTTTTCGAATTTGAGGGAGTATTCTATTTAAGGGGGAAGAATGTAATACCTCGGTACAACTAATTTCTAATTGACGCTCTAAAGGATCTATTAGGGTGAATGGTAAGTTTATTAGGAGTATTTATCATTAAAGTAGAGACCAATTTACGAAGAGGGGTATTATAGTCCTTATATCACTTAAATTAGGGACTTAAGCCTTGTTTGGACACTCACACCTCATTGGATCATTCCCAGAAACAGATTTGTGAGAGGAAGAAAGAAAACGTGATATAAGGGGGGATAGAAGATAACAACATCAAACATCCATCTTCATCTCTTGCATGCACCAAATCTTTGAGCTCTTCTGAACCTGAGTTTTTTCTCTAATCAAGATGAGTCCATATTTAGAGACTTTGGGTTTAGGGATTCGCTTGGTTGGGAAGGGTTTTGTGAGTTGACTCCATGAAACTGCATGTTATAGGAACCCTAAGATGATATAATGAGTGCAAACATATGAATTTGTGATTGCTATTGGATTTTTGATAATTGCATGTCCTTGACCAAGCCTCGCGAAGAAGCCACTTTTTCTTCATTGAACTTTCTACCAAGACCTCGCCTGGTGCTCGCCCCGAGCTCACCTAGTGGCGTTTCCCCGACCTCCTGGGACACCTCTCCTAGCGGCTCGCATCGTCCTCGCCTGGAGAATCTGGCAGGTTGCACAAAAATTATGGTTCTTGTTTCCACCATAAGTCGGGAACTGTAGGTTCGTTTGACGAGCGGTTTGAAGCATCAAAAAGCTCTTTTAATACACTATTATGAAGTGAAGTTAAAAAAGCTTCATGCCAAGGATCTTGGGGCATTAGTTATGCTAACATATATGATATGAGGAAATTATCGTACCATGCCTCTGTTATACGTGTGTATAATGTTTTGTACTACAGTGATGAACTATATACAATGATTACTTCTTCATGCCTCTCTTGTTTGTATTTTAATATAATGCATTATGATGATAAATACGGTAATATGATCATTTACTCTGTTTGATTTTTGTTTGTTTCGGTTGAACGTTCGAATGTGGTTGAGATGTATGCTTGAAACTAAGTAGGCCTAAGCTACTCGGTGATAAGGCAACACTATGTGATTGGACTTAGTTTCCGATTGACTACCGTTGCGATGTGATTTTGAGGGTATTATAGAGAGTTTCCCACTTGGGGTTCACATCGATAGGTTGGGCATACCTGAGCTAACATTGATATGAGCTTTTGGGGGTCTTATCCCCACTTGCGGCTCACATCAATGTGCTTGGTATGGTGGAGAAGTGATGCCATGTAGGTAATATTGGAATTTTGGTACCGCCTCTAGTGATGCCAAGTAGGAAATATTGCTAGCGCTTTCGCTTGGTGGGCTTATGCACTCATGTAGGCATTTTCGCACTTGTAATACCCATCTGCGTATAGATGATTGACGGGGTCATGACACAAAGTAGGAAATCACAACGATAACTCGTCATAGATGAGATTTTGTATCCAAGTAGGCGTGAATTACTTTGTACTCATCTGACTCATCATACGACGATCTTGTGCGAGTCTCGTGATGCTAGGCACTTGGGACTCACCGAGGGTGTGGCTTGTGCAGCCTAGGTAGACACGAAGATACTATTTCTAGATTCCTCGTACGTGGTTAAGGGTCTGAATACTTAATTGTTTTGCATTGGGCACTCAATGGACTCCCAATTGCGATACTATGTGTTGTTGTGTATTTTGTACTTGAGTGTTAGGAAGCCCTATATCAATGGTGGATCAGTGTTGATGCATGTACCCTGTAACATCCCAAAATTTCTTATTAAATTAATTTAATTAGGTTTTAAATTAATTAATTTGAATTAGCATTTTATTGGAATTATGTGGTAAGAAATAATAAAATGTAGTGTTGGACCATTGGTGGAGTTAGTAATGTGGGGGTGTTAGTGTGAAGAAGCCCATTACTAGATTATGTTATGTTTTCATAAAACAAGAAAATAATAGGAAATTGAGAAATAGAGGAAGAAAACCTAAGAGGGAGAGAAGAAGAACTCATGGGTAAAAGCTATTTTCGCAACCCTTTGGCAGCCTTCACAAATCATGCCATAACTCTCTGCTCGTAACTCCAAATCGGGTAATTCTCGAAGATTCAGATTCTACACGAAATTTCCTTCGATTTGATATATTAATTCGTGTCAGGGAGGTTCTCGATGAGGGAGATAAGCGAGTTTGAAGATGGGAGATTCTTGCTGAATTTGAGGGAAAATGGCTTACGGGTTTGATGGAAAAGAAGGGGAAAAGTCCAGATTCTTGGCTAAGGTAAGGGGGGACTCTTCCGATTAACATCTATTATCGGGTTATGGATAATAGGACTGATATAGATATATTATTTCATGTCAATTGAGTCGTATGATAGAGTTGGGATTTTGGGGATGTTTGTTGATAATTACCTCTTTTGATGAATTCCATATATTTGGTGTTGTATGATGTTTGATGATGCATAATATATGTTATATGTGTGTATGATATATGTTGTGTGGCTGTTTTGTGGTGTTTGATCAACTTGAATCGATTTGGTTGAGGTTGAGGAATTTGGGATTCAAGTTCGTATGCTGTCAATTGCGATTGAGATCTCTGATCTTTGCCAGTTCGCGCCGCAAAGGTAGGTTGGCGCCGTGAAGGCGTAGTTCTTTTCTCGTTTCGCGCCGCATCCTTTGTTTGCGCCGCGAAGGCGTCATTTCCTGGCAGCGCGTCACGAACATTGTGTGGCGCCGCGTGCTGCTAGTAACTTTTGAAAAGTTTAAAGATGCATACCTTTTGATTTGTTGGCCTGTTTTAAGTGCCGTTTCGAGCAGGATGAAGCTTATGAAATATTCTTTATGTTATAATAGTAAAATGAGCAGCATCTTGAATTTATTTTATCAACATTTGCTTGTTTTGATGTATGATGTGTTGTGGATATATATGATAAGGTGTAACGATATAAGCTATGTTTAAGACATTATTATGGGATGATTTGTTTGTTGGTATGATGAAGCTTATGAGATAGTTTCGTGATGATGTGAATATCTTATCTGTTGGATGGATGATGTATTATTGACATATATGATGAAATAAGACAATATAAGATGTTGTTTGGAAAAACATTATGATGTGATGATTTGTTGAGAATTATATGATAATGATTGCTTTGTTTGGAATGATGTGGATACATGTATGTTGTTTCTTATAAATGATGATGATTGATGTGGATACATGTATGTTCTTTAATGATGATGATGATGATTGATTGTATTTGAATGATGCTAATGTATATAAACATACTTTGATGATGATGATGATGATGATGTTGATGATGATGATGATGATGATGAAATGAGTATTTGATGATGTTACTCATAGACTTGACGATGGTATAAGTATGTTCATGTATGTTTGCATTCATTCATATTCATTGATGATGCTGTATCCATGATGATGTGTTGGATCAGTAAAGGGCATGATTCCCATTGTGTGGAATCTGTGCTGGCAGGGCCGTATCTTGATGATGTCGGATCGGTCATGGGTTATTCCCATTTGATGATATTGGTACCACATGCATAGTGTCAGTTGCATTCATATGCATGACTTTTATAACATGATTGGATGTATTTCAGTGTTATAAATATTGATGATGTGTTGGTTGATTGTTGTCTGATGATGAAACAATTGGGTGAATGATATAACTATGATGTGTTATTATTTATGATTCAATAACATTTGTTAATTTGAATGAGACTCACCCTTACTGTTGATATTTTCAGATTGGCGAGTAGCGGCTTTTGGCTTTGGTGAGGATAGCTCATAGGCCAGTTTGTATAAGTATAGCGTCGGTGTCATGCTCTAATATTGTAACACTGGGGAACACTAGTTTAGAGTCTATGATGTTACTCTATTGTGTTGTTATTATATTAATTTTGTGGGATATTGCATAGATGATGTTATGCTTATCCGTATGATGAATATTCCGTTGTGTAAAAACATGATTTTGTTAAATTGATGATTCGTTCCTAAGTGAAGCATGACAATTGATTTATGATAGATTGTTTTAAATTGAATTGTGGCACCCTTAATTTCATGTTTTACTCTGAATTGTTTTATTAATTTTCGCGGGGTTTAGAAGGGTGTTACAATAGTGGTATCAGAGCAGGTCGGTCAGTTCGGCCAATTGTCGAGTCAGTTGAGTTGCACGACAGTTGAATACTGTCGGCATATTATCCCTTGGTACGCGACATGTGAGTGAATCACTGTCGGTACTTGGTTGATTGTTGCGGAAGTTGGTTTGAAACAAGTGGGGGAGAAGCTTCGCTTCTCGGTTATGTTTCAGTTGTGAGATGATTGATTCAGTAGGCTGTTGTTGGCAACAGTGCAAGCGTTGTTGGAATTGTTGTTTTCCGAATCGAAGGTGACTTGAAATTAAGACTTGACTGGTAATTGAGTTGGAACATCTTGAAGGAAGATGATTAGAAGTAATTGATGATTAGTTGTAGGAGAGGGAAATTAGGAAGTTGCAATGTATCAGCTCTGATGAGAGGCTGCGAAGTTGTCAGTTGAGTAGCCTTGCGTTTCGGAAGAGGTTCAGCTGCAAGTTGCAAAGAGGATTGCGGTCGTAATGTTTCAGAAATCGCACTTCGGCGATGGGATGTGTTGCTCAAGTTATAAGAATGTTTGGAAGTGAAGATATACGATAAGGGGCTGTTTTGGAATGTAATCGAGTTGAAGAGAATGGGTTTTGGAGTGAGATTTTCGTAAGCAAAACGCAGGAAAATTGCTGAATAGCTGCAGAACTTCGAAAATTCATAACTGGAGTTCTGGACATCCGATTTGAGTTCCGTTTGAAGCGTCGGAAAGCTAACGAGATGAACTTTGTTATAAAAATGGTTGCAGCAGCTGTAAAATAATTAATTGTGACAGGATGACGTTGGAAAGAGGTGAAGTTACGGTTACTCTTGTTCTTAGAACTAGACTTGTTTATTGGTACTGCACGGGATGTCAGTGTCAGCGTTGAACGGATTGAAGGAATAATTATAAGGTTGTTGAGAAGTAATTTTAAGAATTGAATATACCATTTGAAGAGATTTGAGAATACCGTATAGAGCGTTGCTGCATGATGCCGATGTTGCATTTCGGATAACGATGGAAAATTCATATCTTGAGTTCCGAGTGTCGGATTAACGTGTCGTTTGAACCTACGAAGAGGACAGGTTATGTTCTAATTTATGGGAGAGTTATAAATAAAGTAGATTGATCCTATGAGGAGAGGTTCTGAAGTCGGTTATGGAAGCGTGAAACTTGTTGAATAAGAATGCCTACTACCGTGATTGTTTGAAACAAAATTGAGTAGAACATGTTGTTAATGAATAAGTTAATGAGATGCTCGGTAATAAAGATGATTTGAGTGCCGATGTATTTTAGTGAGAAGTGAATTAGTAGTAAAGATGGAGTAAATTTTAGAACTCTTGGAGTCGTATTTGTGATGACAAAGTAACGATAGGTACAAAAAAAAAGAATTGTAGAGAATTTCTAACACTTGTTGATGTGAGAAAGACTTTGTTGAGATGTCGAGTGGAATGACATTAGGTGCGAAAGATATAATGGAATTTAGAGTAAAACCACGAGTTATGAATGTTGTCGCGGTCTTTTGCTAAGAGGAGGATTTTGATTTGGGACTGGATGAATAGTAATGTACAAGTATATTAGTGATTATGAAGTTTGGAAGTACTTAACAAGTGTGTGGTGCTAAGTGACTATGAAGCGGATTGTGTAAAATGTTTGGACGTTGGTGTCTCACTGATAAGATCCAATAAGAGGGAAGTGTGCGAGTTATAAAGACTCAAAGTGAATTATTGAACTATGACGATGTTAATGAGTTTGAGTGCAAACTCGGAAAGGACACTATTATGTAGTAACGACGGTTTATGCTTACATATGATTGTCGGCTATCTATTGACAAATTGAGGACTTGATCACCCTTAATCTCTTGTTGGTAGTAGACAGAAATCACATAAATGAGATGAGCTTGTTTTGTTACCTTAATGGTTTAAGATGTGATGAATACTAAGCCGTGAGAATAATCACTCACTATGGTGTGTGAACTTATAAAGAAGTGAATATGGAAGAGTGCAACGTGATGGGAAAATGACTTAAGACGAGTAATCAGAGTCGCGCAGCGAAAGTGTGATGTGGAGTAGTGTCATGAGTACTACTCATGGGAAGTGAGGGATTAATATGTCAGGAGCTTACATTGAGAATATGTATTGATCTATATGTTGGATTTATATTCTAGCGGATGTAAAGATGTCGTGCCGAAGGATTAGAATCCTTTTGAATAATTGCTGAGACAATGAATATGTTATTATGGTTGTACGTAATTAACGAGTATGTATTCGGCGAAGTTAAGAAGATGAGTTGATACCAAATGATGCTATAATAATTTTGTGATGTTGTAAGATGTTATTGTAGATTCCAGATATAATAAGGGATTATACTCTAAGAAGGATGAGGTTGATTTAATTCTTAGAGAAGAGAGAAACTCAATTTAAGTTATTTTGTAAGAAATAGTGTATTGAGGCTGACGAGTATGATTATAATTACTTGTGTGTACTTGTTCTGATGGTTAGGATGTTTAATTAGAGGAAGTAAATCAATAATTGGGTTTTGTTGGATGCGAGTAAGGATTGCTGAGTAGTGAATTAGTACCATGGATGGTAAGAATGATTCTTGAACGAACGAGTAAAGAAGGCCAAAGTTGGGTATAACTCAAAAATCTAATTGGTAATGATGGTTGTAATGAGTAATCAGAATAGTGCAGCAAAAGCAGAGTGTAACGTGTTGGATAATTGCTGGTGTGACTTGAGAGGAGTCAGATAGTTGAAATTCAATAGTATGAAGAATACGATTATTGAATTTTCTCGAAGGAAGCAGTTGGCGAAAAGTTTAAGTATTACTTTATCGCGCAAATGGGAAAGTGTATTTCAGGTTGGTACGTTCGTATATGGAATGCATTGCTGCAGTGTTGATCAGGTGTGATCATACCACAGGTTGTGTAGTTATATTATTCATTTATTGGGCGTATTGTATGGGTTGTGCCTCAATGTTCCATTGTTGTTAACCTTTTGGAGGTAAAACGAGTAGTACACCTTTGGGTGGTCAAATGCGACGTAAGAGCCGATATTGAATGCGTGAGATGTTTTTCCTGTTGGTTATGTCAGATGGATTTTTGAGGATTGACTAATGAAAATGTTACATGGGAACTGGAGAGTAAGATGAAGGACTCCTATCCGAGAACTTTTCACTTGAAGTATGTTTTCGAGGACGAAAACTCTTTTAGTGGGGGAGAGTTCTAACATCCCAAAAATTCTTATTAAATTAATTTAATTAAGTTTTAAATTAATTAATTTGAATTAGCATTTTATTGGAATTATGTGGTAAGAAATACTAAAATGTAGTGTTGGGCCATTGGTGGAGTTAGTAATGTGGGGGTGTTAGTGTGAAGAAGCTCATTACTAGATTATGTTATGTTTTCATAAAACAAGAAAATAAGAGGAAATTGAGAAATAGAGGAAGAAAACCTAAGAGGGAGAGAAGAAGAACTCATGGGCAAAAGCTATTTTCGCAACCCTTTGGCAGCCTTCACAAATCATGCCATAACACTCTGCTCGTAACTCCAAATCAGGTAATTCTCGAAGATTCGGATTCTACACGAAATTTCCTTCGATTTGATATATTAATTCGTGTCAGGGAGGTTCTCGATGAGGGAGATAAGCGAGTTTGAAGATGGGAAATTCTTGCTGAATTTGAGGGAAAATGGCTTACGGGTTTGATGGAGAAGAAGGGGAAAAGTCCAGATTCTTGGCTAAGGTAAGGGGGGACTCTTCCGATTAACATCTATTATCGGGTTATGGATAATAGGACTGATATAGATATATTATTTCATGTCAATTGAGTCGTATGGTAGAGTTGGGATTTTGGGGATGTTTGTTGATAATTAGCTGTTTTGATGAATTCCATATATTTGGTGTTGTATGATGTTTGATGATGCATAATATATGTTATATGTGTGTATGATATATGTTGTGTGGCTGTTTTGTGGTGTTTGATCAACTTGAATCGATTTGGTTGAGGTTGAGGAATTTGGGATTCAGGTTCGTATGCTGTCAATTGCGATTGAGATCTCTGATCTTTGCCAGTTCGCGCCGCGAAGGTAGGTTGGCGCCGCGAAGGCGTAGTTTTTTTCTCGTTTCGCGCCGCAACCTTTGTTTGCGCCGCGAAGGCGTCATTTCCTGGCAGTGCGTCACGAACATTTTGTGGCGCCGCGTGCTGCTAGTAATTTTTTAAAAGTTTAAAGATGCATACCTTTTGAACCGTTGGCCTATTTTAAGTGTCGTTTCGAGCAGGATGAAGCATATGAAATATTCTTTGTGTTATAATAATAAAATGAGCAGCATCTTGAATTTATTTTATCAACATTTGCTTGTTTTGATGTATGATGTGTTGTGGATATATATGATAAGGTGTAACGATACAAGCTATGTTTAAGACATTATTATGGGATGATTTGTTTGTTGGTATGATGAAGCTTATGAGATTGTTTCGTGATGATGTGAATATCTTATCTGTTGGATGGATGATGTATTATTGACATATATGATGAAATGTGACAATATAAGATGTTGTTTTGAAAAACATTATGATGTGATGATTTGTTGAGAATGATATGATGATGATTGCTTTGTTTGGAATGATGTGGATACATGTATGTTGTTTCTTATTAATGATGATGATTGATGTGGATACATGTATGTTCTTTAATGATGATGATGATGATTGATTGTATTTGAATGATGCTAATGTATATAAACATACTTTGATGATGATGATGATGATGATGTTGATGATGATGATGATGAAATGAGTATTTGATGATGTTACTCATAGACTTGACGATGGTATAAGTATGTTCATGTATGTTTGCATTCATTCATATTCATTGATGATGTTGTATCCATGATGATGTGTTGGATCAGTAAAGGGCATGATTCCCATTGTGTGGAATCTGTGCTGGAAGGGCCGTATCTTGATGATGTTGGATCGGTCATGGGTTATTCCCATTTGATGATGTTGGTACCACATGCATAGTGTCAGTTGCATTCATATGCATGACTTTTATAACATGATTGGATGTATTCATGTGTTATAAATATTGATGATGTGTTGGTTGATTGTTTTGTGATGATGAAACAATTGGGTGAATGATGTAACTATGATGTGTTATTATTTATGATTCAATAAAATTTGTTAATTTGAATGAGACTCACCCTTACTGTTGACATTTTCAGATTGGCGAGTAGCGGCTTTTGGCTTTGGTGAGGATAGCTCATAGGTCAGTTTGTATAAGTATAGCGTCGGTGTCATGCTCTGATATTGTAACACTGGGGAACGCTAGTTTAGAGTCTATGATGTTACTCTATTGTGTTGTTATTGTATTAATTTTGTGGGATATTGCATAGATGATGTTATGCTTATCCGTATGATGAATACTCTGTTGTGTAAAAACATGATTTTGTTAAATTGATGATTCGTTCCTAAGTGAAGCATGACAATTGATTTATGATAGATTGTTTTAAATTGAATTGTGGCACCCTTAATTTCATGTTTTACTCTGAATCGTTTTATTAATTTCCGCGGGGTTTAGAAGGGTGTTACATACCTTGTAGAACCGAGTGGACTCATAAGATATGGGGACTCACTGAGATTTAGTAATCTCACCTCAATCCTATTATATCTTTTTAGGATGTTCAAGACAGCATAAAGGAAAAGGTAGGATGACCTAGCTTGCTTGAGGATGTCTCTTGGATAGATATCATTGTGTTTTGAGCCTTTAGTTTATGCACTCTAGAGATTATGTATTAGTACCTACAGGATTGTACCTTTTGGCCATGATACATTCGAATTTTGTGTATTGTTTTGATAGTTATCCTATTCCGCTTCTTATGTATGAAATTCATGTACCACATAATAATACCATATGCATATTATTCTAAACATATATGTATGAGGTATTACCGGGTCCCCTCTCGGATCCCATGAGCCCCTTTTATGAGCTATAATCGCCCACTATGAGCTTGGAACAAGCCACTAGCCCCCTCTCTGAACTACTAAACATGCTTCTTAACACAACTCAATGATGTAATGCTCATGTACATCAATGCACAACAAAATCAACGCGGTAAGACCCTTCTCTGATGTTAACATAATGCACTGAAAACTAAAGTAATCCCTCTTCTGGATGACCTAACCATAACAAAAAGTAATTATCACCAGTTATCATGTTAACACAGCAACATATACTTATCACCACATATGAATGTTCATCAAAACACAATAATCAATAACCAAGGTACTTCCACCATTCATCGATTCTCTCATAAAGTCGATTAACATACGTTTGATCATCAACTTAGAACAAGACAACATCACACAATGGTTAAAAATAGCCAAACAACCTACAAAACTCTGAAAATTGACAATTACAACTTTTGTATAAACAACTTCCGCATAAACAACTGAGGCCTCTACAACAATCAAAACATTATAAAATAATTCGATGTCAATATTTCACATTCAGCCTTTTAAGGCATCATCGTGAGATAGTACCAAGCGTTAGCTTTCCAATGCTGTGAATGACATCTCAATTGACTAACAAATCAAAGTTTATGACAACATTTGTATTCGAACCTAAATATGTTTGGCTGTGACGACCTCAGTGACTCCCGTCACCACCATGCCATAAAGTCCTCCAAGTCACCATGGCGTCCGCTAAGGACCTAGAAAACAAAAATAAAAATGTGTTTTTCACCATTGGAGCCCTTCCAGAAATCCGATTTTGATTCCCTAAATAGCCCCGATTTCAAAATATGACATACAATCATTATCCAATGATTAAAGCCACAAATTTACCATTTATCACAGATTAGCATAAAAAATCATGTATATTCAACATTTAGTCCTCACTTTCATCATAATTCCACAACCTTAAAGAATTAATAATGGTGATATCATATCAATAACACAAAAGAAAAAGTTCTACAGAAATCCAATACACGAATTCATCACAAAATAACAAATTATCATCAATTTTCAGAATTTAACAGCCAAACACAACCTATTGGAGTTTAAGGACTCCTCTACCCTACCCCTCATGCATATACCTTTTATTGAAGTGGAGGATAATAGCATATTTATGGTGTGAAACTGGTATCTTGGTAGGTCTGTGGGTAACTCATGGGATTGAGTGTGTTCGCCCTCCCATGGTGTGTGTTTGTTACTTTTGTAAGAGATCAATGTTCGACTTAATTTGTCCTTGTAGTGATGGTTGATTTTTTTTACATGTTCTTAGTATGCTTGTTTATTGTCTATCCTAGTGGCAAAATACATATGCCTCCTTTCAGTAATGGTTGAGAAAAAAGGGGAATGTTTATTCAAGGTACTCTAATGCCAAAGTTAGTAAGAGAACAACATGATACAATTGAAAGCATGAGATTTTGAGAAAAGTTTGGATTACCTTGCCCTCTAGGGATAGAGGGCTATTTAAAAGTGTTCTTGTTGGAATGGAGTGGACCCCCTATCTTCGTGGGCCTGGGTGTAATTTCCGGCCTAGAATACAGGGGGTTGTTAACTAGGTTACTGACTAGTCGTGCTCGGAATACCAGCCGTCGTTGGGGACGGGATTCCAGCATGCTCGGCTAACCTCTAGTCGTGCTCAGAATGGGGGGAAGTCCATCATATTGGCTTTCATGGGGTGGACAAATGCTTATTGTGCCGGTTTACGCCATAGAGTGGGTTGGGTTGGACCAGTCCAGAAAAAAAACACACACACACACACATATATATATATATGTATATGTATATATATATATATATATATATATATATATATATATATATATATATATATATATATATATATATATATATATATATATATATATATATATATATATATATATATATATATATATATATATATATATTATTTTCATTAAAGATTGTCAATAAAAATATGAAGGCCATAATAAGTAAATAAAATTTTTTATAAAAATTGTTTATAAAAATTTAAAATACTTTTTATATAAATACTACTTTCTTTTAAAAATACATATTTATCACAAAAATTAAATTGAATTTGAACGTTTATTTTACCTTTGGTCTAAATTCAACTATTTTATTAAAAAAAGATAGCATTTCAAAAGATGTTAGATTAAAAATGATAAATATAAAAAATGACAAAACAAAAAAGTATACAATTTTCCAAATATAAAAATTTAATATAATTAAAAAAGGCTTAAAAACAAATTTTTTGTTGTCTGAGTAAACAAATACTATTTTCCCAAATATAAAAATTTAATATTAATAAAATTTTGCATTAAAACAATTAATGATATTATTTATTATTTATTCTTCGAAGTTTCTTGAACGTGTTTGAGGCTGTGTCCGGTCAAGGGTCGGTATCCCTCTCGAATGTAAATGAAAAGATAAAGACTTAAGGTGATATAACAAAAAAAAAATTATTTCCAAACATAAAAAATTTGATATAATTTAAAGAGAAAAGGGATGATGCACTGACGGTGTAAAATATTTTTACACTGTCAATCAATCACCGCCCATGTATCCAATTAAACCATTTTTTATTTAAAAAAAACTTAATGACATGACACATTTATGATTTTTTATTGGATGACAGTGTAAAATTATTTTACACTGTCAGTGCACTACCTTTTAACTCTAATTAAAAAGACTTAAAAATAGTTTTTGGTTGACTCAATTAAAAGAATGGATTCAACGAAATGAATAAAATGTTAATTATGTTTTGCATTAAAAACAATTCATAATATAAATAAAATGACTTTTTATTTTTGTGTGGATTTTAAAATTCATGTAAATGGAAAAATATCACATATATAGAAAATAAAAAGGGTCAAATATCAAATATATAGAACAAAAACCAAATATCCTTTATATATTAAAATGAATGATATTTTTTAAAACAATTCTAAATAAACAAAAATTTAGATTTATTTTTTAATATCGTACCAAATCAAGTCTCATTAAATTCAAATCTTATTAAATTAAGTCAAATATATATTTTTAAAACAGATCTTAATTTTATTTGCAAAAAGAAAAGATAGATTTTACCAGTATACAAATCTTCATTTTATTTGCAATTCTTTGATTTTTCTACTTAACTCTCTTAGGACAAAAAAACTATGAGATGGTTCATGAATTTCATGCTATTAGCACAGAAAACAATTAGAAAAAGACGAAGACGAGAAAGAAGCATGGAGAAGAAGAAGAGAAAGACGAAGACGACGACAACAACACCATTGAAATCTTATGTGCCTGAAGAAATGATAATTGAAATTCTTCTAAGTTTACCAGTGAAGTCTCTTATTCGTTTTAAATGTGTTTCTAAACCATGGTTTTCTCTTATCTCTGATCCCAATTTTGCTGAATCACATTTTCAACTTACAGCACACACTCCTAAAATTGAATTCATATCAAATGAGTTACAGAAAACAACATCTATAGATTTCGAAGAACAACTCGTCTTAAAAAATGCTTCTGTTAAACAGTTCAATTTTTTGCATCCCCAACCTGATTCTCTTATTCAAATTATAAGTTCCTGTAGAGGCTTTATATTTTTCAAATATTCTTCGAGTTTCTGCATATTTAATCCATGCACCCAAGTTCACAAACAAATACCTTTAGCTCCTGGTGAATTTGAAACAAATTTAGAGTTACGTGATTTGTATTATCTATATGGTTTTGGATATGATCAGTTAAGAGATGATTACTTGGTGGTTTCACTGTCCTGTATTCTAGCTGAGGAAGATCTTTCACGTTTAGAATATTTCTCATTGAAAGATAACAAGTGGAAGGAAATTGAGGATACTTACTTCCTTTATACGAAGGACAAGATTGAACCCAGAGTAGGATCGCTCTATAACGATGCTATTCATTGGCTTGCTTTACATTCTGATTCACTGATGGAAGTTATTATCGCATTTGATTTAACTGAAAGGAAACTTTTTGAGATGCCTTATCCAAATGGTTTAGGCCATAAGTCTGATTATTGTGAGTTGTGGGTATTTGGAGAATTTCTTAGTTTATGGGCTAAGGATTGTGAAAATAATACAATTGAAATATGGGTGATGAAAGAGTACAATATGCATTGGTCTTGGATTAAGCCTATTGTTCTCCGTATGAATATCCGATTTTTTAATGAGTTTTTTCCATTATGCTCTACAAAAAATGGTGATATCATTGGAACAGATGCGGAGAATATGTTAATGAGGTATAACAACAAAGGAGAGCTTATAGAGGGTTCCTCATACAGATGCTTTGCAGATGGTGTAGTTTCATGTGGATCCCCATCGATAGTGTATACAGAATCTTTGCTTTCACTCCCTGGTGATGACATGCAAGTTTATGAAGATGATTCTGACTAGAATAATCAGGTGTTGAAATATTCTCCTTCACTATTTTTTTGACATTTATATTTTTGTTATGATTTATCTGGCTGCAACATGCAACCAAAAAAAAGGCCATGATTTAACAGTAAACAATCTCATCATTGATTTCATATTTGCTAAATATTGAAAAACTACTATAATTTCATATAAGAGGTGAGATTGCAACTCTCACCGCTCGAGCTTGTTCTCTAGATCCAGCATAATATTATGACAAATGATTATACCGTCGCCGCCATAGCTTGAGAGAGCACTTTCATGCTTTCTTATATTGGTTGACAGTTCAGAATATTAATTATTTGTGTTGCATGTTTTTTCAGTCGCAGAAAATAGTAGAGTCCTATAGCAAGTTGAGTGACAGAGGACGAGGTTGAAGGCTTCAGACATCTTGTTGCCATACTGATTAGTACTAAAGAAAATGTCTTGCATTCATTTTAATGTTGATCAAACCATTTTTAGAGATTATGGTGGTTTTGTTATTGGTATGTGTTTCAAGGATTGACATGCATAGATGATTTTTCCATAGGACAACTTTCATCGTACTGAATTAAGTTTCACATGTCAATGTTATAAATGTCATCTTATTTTAATTTCAAAATACTGTGGTTGATATGGAATGTCAGAGTTCTTGCTCCTACGAAAATAGCCATTTTCTGCAGTGCGTAAATTCCAATTTATATTAGTAATACATACATAAAAAGGTGAAGAGGACAGTTCAACACTCTAGTGTTTGACTTCAAAAATTAATTTATGAAGAATTTCGAAATTCCACTACGTTTTGAAAAAAATGCAGTGCGTACACGACGCATTGCGCCATGGTTGAAAGCAGTATGTTACTTCCGTTTCGCAAAATGCAACGTGTTTTAATATAATACAGTATATTATATACAGTGTATTTTGTGAAATACATTTGTGTGATCTCGTGACTTTATGTTCTTTTTCGTCTTCATCGCATGAATTTTGTTGGAACATACAATCACATAATTGGTAAATCAATGGAAGTTTAGTGCTTGTGAAGAAGTTGAAAGTGAGAGAGAAGAGAGAATTAGTGAGAGAGAGTAATTGAGGGTGAGAATCATTATTGCATTAGTTTTCACTAGTTTGTATTGAAGATAGCTCCAACGTATTTATACAAGAGTATTAAGCAAATCATTAAAATACAAGAAAATCTAAAAACGCGTATGCGTGTGTGTGGTCAAGTAGTAAAGACTTGGGTCTTGAGATTGTGTTCCTGTTAAGGTCTCACATTTGAATCCTGCTAAGCACAAATTAGTTATCTAAAAAAATTCCAACATATTGACTTACAACAATCAAACTTGTTAATTAAATGAGTTGATCTTTCAATACAAAAAAAAACTATACACTACTAAAAATAAGACATTTGGTTAAAGGATTTTGCACTGGACTTGAAGATATATTATGTGAAAAATATTTGTTTAAGAATTTTACATCAGATATTTATTTTCAATGATGTAAAAAATATTTGATTTAAGGAAAAATATAACACGGTGGCAGTTTGATAAAAATAAAATGAAATTTTGTTATAAAGGATTTCACATCGAGCCTAGATTCGCATCGATGTAAAAAATCCATTGATACAAAAATAAAACATGGTGGCAGTTCGGTAAATAGATGAAATTTTGTTATATTCTAAAATCATTTATTTCTTCTTCTCCTGTCTCGCGCGTCGTCAACTTATGATCTCTTACGGATGAAATAGAAGCAGAGCGAGAACTCGGGAACAGAGAAGTAGAGAGGTAAACATGTTCTTTCAGATATTTTATTCTCTCTCCTATAGGAGGTCTTATATATAATTTCCCCCTTTTCTCTATTGATTTCTATTTTTTTCTTTCAATTTTCATATTCAGAATTAGGTTTGCTTCGGATTTTTATTTCGAATCGGTTACGGCCAAATTGTAAGATTCACGCTCTCTCATCTTCTGCAATTTCATATTCTTCTTTTAGGGTTTTCTAATATGAATAATACTTTTTGTTCGAACTCTGGTTTCTTCGATTAGGATGGAAAAAAATTCCAACAATACCTCCGAAAGTGGTGAAAAGAGGTGTTGCGGCGAAGAAAGCGAATCTTTCTTCAAAAACTTCAATTAAGAATCAAAAGCAAGAGCATGAACCAGAAACTGTGAACACATGATGATGTTTGATTGAATTTTAGCACATGATGACTATGAGCCATATTGCAAAATGTAATTATGTTGGTTTTCTCCCCTGTTTAAAATATTTTCATATGGGTTTTTGGTCATCTACGTATTTTCTTATGGATGAAACTAATGACATAAAAATCAAAGTAAGAAGAGAAAGGAACGACAGAGTAAGAAGAGAAACAACATGAAATGGGTTTTGTACGGGAGACTAGGATTTTTGTGAAATGCATATGGATTTCACATCGGTTGAGGAAAATGCCCGATGTAAAAGCCCATTTGTCACATTGGTATGTCGCTTGTCCGATGTAAGGGTCCGATGTATCAAAAATTCTTTTTATTTATCAAATTGCCACCGTGTTTTATTTTTTCATCAGTGGACTTTTTACATCGGTGCAAATCTAGGCCCAATGTAAAATCATTTATAACAAAATTTTATTTTATTTACCAAATTGCCACGGTGTTATATTTTTCCTTAAATCAAATATTTTTCACATCATTGAAAATAAATGTCTGATGTAAAATTCTTTGACAAATATTTTTCACATCATATATCTTAAAACCTGATGTAAAATCCTTTAACCAAATGTCTTATTTTTAGTAGTGACGGGAACACGGAGTAATTGACAAAATATTGAATATTAACGAGAACATGATTAAAAAGAAATTTCTATATTTTACACATCTGTTTTTAGGAAATTTATCTCGGCAATAATATATATATTGAACAAAATAACACGGCCACAACGAGTACCCGCGCGGACACACGGTATCAGACTAGTTTTGCAAGTAAAAAGATATAAATGTATATCATGAATGTGGACACACATCATAAACTATAATTCAGTTCCATTAGCTCTTTAATTTTCTTTAAATGAATTTAAAAAAAAAAAAAAGGCTTTAGAACCAATAAGGCATATTCATAGAAAATCTAGTGCGATTATTTTAGAAAATTTGGCAATCTTGATCAACAACAACATGCAAGATTCTCATTTTTATCTACATGATTCGATGAAATAAGGATCAAACTTTCTTTTTAGTTTTCTATCACCTAGCAACATTTAATAGCATGATAAAATCAGTTCTTCATTTTTCAACTAAGATGACACGATGATGAGATTGTTAGGTTCATCTTGAGTTTAACACAGATGAAAAAATAATTGCAGTTTAATTCATTAAATTTATACGGTTCGGTTCGGAAGCATAAGAACCCTATTAATGGAACCATAAAACAGTTTGGTTTTGTTTGAGATTAAACTCAAGCACTTCGGTTCATTTCAAGCAAATCGTGTTTTGGGTTTGGTTGAGTTCATTTTTCTTCCTTTAAGAAAATTAAAAAGAAGACAGAGTCCAAGAAGCTTAAATGTTTTCTCATCATTGATGAATCAATAACACTAACTAATCATATTTTTAGAAAATCTAGTGCAATGACCCTAGAAGAGGTTCCAGATTTGGCAGATTGTTTGGGAATTAAGCCAACAAGATTTGGTAATCTTGATCAACAATAACATGCATAAACTCATAAAATAAGTTACACATAAAACAATTTCAACCAATTACATTTACACATGTTTTGAAGTTGAATTTCTGTTGTAGTTTTATATTCTTAATTAGAAAGAGTAAGTTTGTTGAGCATCTGTAACACCTACTTTGAATAAATAAATGTTTATCCTTTCATAAAAAATGTTTTCAGAATTTTAGGGTGTTACAACACATATCAGCTGAAACGCGTTCCATGTAATTGAAAAACGCGTGCCCTCAACAGCAAACCATGGCGGGACTATTCTAAGACTTCTGAATAGAAAACACAATAAATAATTGTTGCAATTTTCTATAGTAATCAGTATGACAACTAAATGTCGGAAGCCTTCAACCTGCCTCTGTGACTCAAATTGCTATAGGACTCTGCAATTATCTGCAATACAGAAAAATATAGCACAAATAATTAAGGTGAAATAGACAAACCTTCATAAAAAATATTGCAAAAGCTTTAATTATGACAAAACACTTATAGACTCATAATTAATATTGTTAAAATCTTTACAATGACTCTATAACAGATTCCTGTTTTGACATATTGTTGGTGAAATTAAAATAACTAACACAACTAACATTAATCAGACAATCACTTATAGAAGATTTGGCAATCTTGATCAACAATAACAGCCATAAACTCATAAACTAAAACAGTTTCATGCAATTACATTTACACATGCATAAATAACAGTAATGACACAAACAAAGCTATAACCGTTCCAACTTCCAATATATATAAAATCAAACCATGTTTTTTGTTGCAGCCCAAAATATGAATATCAAGAAAATATGGAAGGAAAATATTTCAACACCTGATTATTTTAGTCTGAAACATCTTCATAAGATTGCATGTCGTCACCAGGGAGTGAAAGCAAAGATTCTGTATAAACGATCGATCGGGATCCACGTGAAGCTGCGCTATCTGCAATGCAGCTGTATGATGAACTCTCTATAAGCTCTCCTGTGTTGGTATACCTCAATAATCTAGCCCCATCTGTTCCAATGATATCACCATTTTTTGTAGAGCATATTGGTGAAAACTTATGAGGAGGGAAGATGTGCGTAGAGAGAACAATAGTCTTAATCCAAGATGAATGATCTTTGTATTCTTTCATCACCCATATTTCAATTCTTCTATGTTCACAATCTATAGCCCATAAACTAAGAAATTCCCCAAATATCCACAACTCGCAATGATTAGATTTATGCTCTATACCATTTGGAAAAGGAATCTCAAAAAGTTTCCTTTCACTTAAATCAAAAGCAATAATAACTTCCATCAACGAACCAGAATGTAAAGCCAACCAATGAATAGCATCGTTATAGAGCGATCCTACTCTCGGGTCAATCTTGTCCAGCGTATAAGGGAAGTAAGTATTTTCAATTTCGTTCCATTTGTTATCTTTCAATGAGAAATATTCCAAACGTGAAATATCTTCATCGGCTAGAATACATGATGACAGGGAGACCACCAGGTAATCATCTCTTAACTGATCATATCCAAAACCATATAGATAATAGATATAACCTGACTCTAAATTTGTTTCAAATTCATCCGGAGCTAAAGGTATTTGTTTGTGAACTTTTGTGCATGGATTCATTATGCAAAAGTTCGAAGAATAGTAGAAAAATATAAAACCTCTGCAGGAACTTATAATTTGAATAAGGGAATCATCTTGAGGATGCAAAAAATTGAACCGTTTAATAGAAGCATTTACTAAGTCAAGTTGTTCTTCGAAATCTATAGATGATGTTTGTTGTAAATCATTTGATATGAACTCAATTCTACGAGTGTGTGTTGTAAGTTGAAAATGTGATTCAGCAAACATTGGATTAGAGATAAGAGAAAACCATGGTTTTGAAACACATTTGAAACGAATAAGAGACTTTACCGGTAAACTTAGAAGAATTTCCGTTATCAATTCTTCAGGCACATACGATTTCGGTGGTGTTGCGGTCGTCGTCTTTGTCTTTCTCTTCTTCTTCTCCATGCTTCTTTCTCGTCTTCGTCTTTTTCTAATTGTTTTCTGTGCTAATAGCATCAAATTCATGAACCTTCTCATTGTTTCTGTTCTAAAAGGATTAAGCAGAAAAATAGAAATTGCAAATAAAAGGAACTTAAATGATGAATCGAGTAAATGATGATGAAATTAAATTCTATCGTTTCTTTTTGCCAGTAAACTTTGGATTTGTTAAATAGTTTTGAATTATTTACTAAATATGTTAGTTGGATAAGGTTACCTTATTCTAAAATATTTAAAAAATATATCAAACAATTGTATCAATTTTCCATGTTTTAAAAAGTATATATTCTTTAATTGTTTTATTTATCATATTTATCTTTTGAATTTGATTTCTTTGGAAATGTTATATTTTTAAACTTCTATTTTTTTATTAAAAAAAAGTTGAACTTGGACCAAAAATAAAATAATATAAAACAGTTGAATAAAACTTGTTTTTGCAATAAATGTGTTATTTTAAAATATAGTAACAATTATTTTTAAAGTTTTGTAAATATATTATTTTACTTATTTATAGAAAATTTTTTATTTATTTAGTTAGATCTTCTTATTTTCAAATATTAAATTAGGTTATAGGACATGATACGAAGATATGCAAAAAATTTAAAATAAACAATTATAAATGCACAAAATATAAACATAAATAGAAATAATAAAATTCAATTATTAAAATGATCAAATAAAATATTTTTAATGTCAAAATAATATTAGTAATGAGCTATCTCCTTTTATTTTTAATGCCAAAATGAAGGATCTTTTGAAGACAAGAAGTATTGTCTTTCCTTTAAATTGTTTAAAGTGTGTTTTAAAGTGTGTTTTTTTCGCTATAAAATTGGAGAGTAGGGATTGAAGAAACGAAAAACACAATAAGGGGGGTTGGATTGGGTTTTTAGAAAAATTAAAAACTTATGACACGTTTAGTTATCCAGGTTCGTTTGAACTCAAACTACTCCAGTCTACCCTGTTAAGGTGATTTCACCTCTCTCTTACGAGGTCTTAATCCTCTAATCAAAACGATGATTACAAAATCACTTAACAACTGCTTAAGTTTTCTCAAGAACAACCACAATCCAATTTTCTCAAGGTAACTATTATATAATTACAACTTTTGTATTTTTAAAGAATTGCTTCTAATAAGCTATATCACAATTGTGATGTGTACACAATTTTAAGCACAATAACCAAATGCAACTAAGATAGAATGATAACAATTTTAGAGCTCTTTTTCATTCGTGCGTGCGTGAGATTTATTTTTCTTCAACGATGTCCTCTTTATATAGGGTGAGCTTTTTGATCTGTTGAGAGACATGTTTTCTTGTTTTGGAATGATGATGAAATGATGATTAATGCTGCTTCTAAAAATGAAGATTCTTCCTGCTGTAACTAATTTCTAGCCGTTACGAATTGATCTTGCATCGACAATTGTAACATTATAGATCTTGTGATCATCAGAGTATTCTTTGCATCTAGTTTTGTTGGTGCTTAAGGCGTTTTTACGACTTTCTCATATGTCTTCATAACTTCTTGTTCTTGTAAACCTCCTTTGATCTCTAGAACTTCTTGTTCTTGTATACTTCTTCTTCTGAGAAATCACTGTCTAGAACATCTTATTCTTGTAAATTTCTCTTAATGCAGCCTTCTGCCTCTAAGAAATCACTTTAACATTCTTCAGAACTTCTGCAAGTTACATCATGCGATTATAGTGCATATTTGTTCTTATTAAAAATTATGTGTTTGTTTTCATCAAAACTACTTCAAAGATGTAGAACCAAACTATGTTCTAATAGGGATCACTCTTTTTTCGATTGCATAGTGGTGACGATTATTTGGAATGAGATATCTGATTGGAAAGGTAAACCGGTGGGTGTGGAGGAAGAGTGCTACTCGGATTATATGGATTAGTACTCTTTTTGTAAATGAGAGAAATTTAAAGAGGGCAAATGGGGAGTTGTTTGGCTTGCGACTGCTTGGTCTATTTGGTTACATCGTAAGGTATTTGCTTTCGGAATAAACGGTATTCGGTTACTAATTCCAACTTTAGTTTCTACAATTTTAGCAAAGATCCTTTGCTTCTTCTTTCGTAATTTATTTGGTTGGTAATTTATTTGTCCTCTCTGTCGGGTTGTTTTCCCGTTTTATTGTGTAAAAAGGCTTGAGAACCCTTAATTCTCTCATTAACATCATCTTGCTTACAAAAAAAAACATTTATAGTAGAAACAAATGGTACAAGGAGTACAAGAGCTTCAAAGGGAAAAACAATAAAAGGACACAAAATCTTATACCAGAACGCTAAGTCGCAGGTGACAAACATGTGAGAAACCGAATTGATAGAACCTTTATTGAAAGGAAACAAAGTAAGTAAGACCGAGATCAACAATCACCTTTAGTGTATTCTCTCTATAAAGCAACTTAACCAGTAGAAGCTATCAAGAGAACACAATGACCTTGGATAGAGCACAACTATCCCTAAGGTAGAAAAATGAAAGTTACTAGAAATAAAGCGGAATTAGAAGAAGGCAGAAATGATATCTAGAGGATACTGTCGCACCGCAAAAATTTCCCGAGTGTAACGAATGCTCGAAATACAACATAGTTGCCACCGATATTTATTTTACAATGAAAACATCGATAAAACCCTAAAAACAAAAATATGGTCGTCACAACCAAATTAGAGTTTAGGAGTCGATTATGCTAGGGGAAGGTATTAACACCCCTCATATTTGTTGTACTCGACAAGAACCATTTTGTTAGTCTGCACTGTTTTTGATCAGCCCACAGTGGTCTGTTTTCATTTTGTGTGTAGTTCTTAGTTTGTATTTTGTGAAGTGTTACTTATTTGGTTTGTTTTGTATTAATGATGTACTGCCTAGATTGTGGTAGTGTTGTTGGATGTGTAATATTGTTCCATACTTGTAATTTTGTAGCACTGTTGAATTGGTTTGAATTATGGATATGTTCACAAGCAGTGAAATAATGATAAGTTTTTGTTTATGGTTTACTATGTAACTGTAGTGACAAAGAAAATTTTACTTCAATTTTCAATTGTCTTTTGAATCCTTCCATAAACGAGTGACTTCTCATCTTGCAGATTTGCGATTCCACTGTTGATCCCTACCCACACTCAATCACGGTTCCCCCTGCTCCGGTTGTCGTCGAAGATTCACTATTTCAACAGTTTAGCATCTGGTAAGTTCACTTTATCAAGCTGAGAGTGGGAAATAGGGATTTATTGGTTTAACAATGTAATTTAGCATTTCATATAGCAGTTGTTTGTTCAAATGTCTTAATGAGTCTCACTCTTATTTTCTTTTTGATTCTTATCTCACAGCTGTTTTATCATTGTTGTAATTGGTACTTTGGACGGTATTATTGACACTTTCAGCTAGTCATCCTATCTTACCACTTGTTAGTATATTGAAATCTATGGAAAGCTTGTAATGGTTGGAGGGGGTTTCAAAGCTGCTAGAACTTCCTGTATCTTCTTTACTTAGAGGTAAGCATATGAAAATATTTCTATATATACTCTTATATAAGATAGTTATCTAAATTTCCCTCCTTTAATCCTCTTGATTATCTTATGTTTTTTATGGTATATTTCAGGCTTTACTTTACAAAGGTGAAATTGAATGGAAGAAGTTGGCTCAGCGATCTCATTCTCATAAATGGAATAGTCTGGTCAAAGAGAAAAGGTAAGTCACAATATTGTTTTCTACTCCACTTATTAATGTTTTCATCATTTTAAAGTCCCCACGAACTTCAATAATTAAGCACTTCAAAAACAATACTCCATTTCTTTAATTTTGATTCACTCACGAGTCTTTGACTTATTTTCTTGGAAGTGATTAAAATAAATATAAAAAGGTTGGTAACGAAGATTCCGATAACTCCAGCTTATTTAAATTTTAAACCTATAGACTCTTTTTGTTTTACAATTCTCATTTTCCATTATCACCTGTACCTCTTAAAATTGAAGCATTTTTTCTTGTTATTACGTGACAATGTCAAACTACATTCAATTCTTCCAACTCAACACCGGTGCCAAGATCCCTTCCGTCGGGTTGGGAACTTGGCAGGCCGATCCTGGCCTCGTCGGTCAAGTCGTTGCTACCGCTATCAAGGTTTCTCACTGCGTTTTTTATTCTAATATGCATATTTTAGAAATCTAGTAGTATGAAATATACTGATATTGATTGCAGGCTGGTTACCGTCACATTGATGGCTCTCCAATCTACGGCAATGAGAAAGAGGTAATTTATTGTGTGTTTCATCAATGTTGATGCAATTTCATGTGTGAAGGAAATGATTCATTTATTTCTTGTGTTGCAGATTGGTTCTATATTGAAGAAACTGTTTGATGATGGCGTAGTGAAACGTGAAGATTTGTTTATTACCTCGAAACTCTGGTTTGTTTGTTTATATATTAATATTAATATATTATAGACTTCACTAAGTAGTATTTCTTTAATTTTGATTCACTCAGGAGTCGTTGTTTTATTTATAAGTTCAATTAGACCTGTGGCTTATATTGGTAGAATTAGATATTTTCAACTCATGGACATGTGTTTATATAAAAATAAAACTCAATATTAATTTTAATTTTAAAATAAAATCAAGTTTGAAAAAAAAAAAAGACAATTGTATGTAAGACTTTACAACCATATCTAGTGTGAATATTTTTAATTAAGTTCATACTTAAAGGGTGGGCTTCTAATTCCAATGAGATTCAATACTATCCACTTTAGTAGCTTGGCAATCACATTTGAGACATATGCATGGGGTAGCATAGAGGGATATGGGAAACAACTTGAATAAGCAATGCATTTATAATAATCGGACACTCCCTATCCTTTCTTTGCCTAATGTGAAATGTAGGAGCATTATGGGTTGCAAAATATGGGAAAGACAATTATTACCATCAACAGATATTTTGAAAACACTTTCTTATAATAACACTTTTTTGTAATAATTTCTTGTGTCTTGTTTTTTTTGCATACAGAAAACAATTGCTTTTTCAACAATTGCTTCTCCAGGGCGTGGTATTTTGGCAATGGATGAATCCAATGCTATCTGTGGAAAGCGGTTGGATTCAATTGGACTAGAGAACACCGAAGCTAACCGTCAAGCATGGTGTAAAATTATATATGAAGAAAGTGTTATGACTTAGTTAAAATATAATTTTTATGTGTATGATTTTATAATATTGTACAAGATTTTGTATACTTTTTGGTTAATATTAAAAATATTTTGACTTAGTTAAAATATGATTTTTATGTGTATGATTTTATAGTATTTGCAATATTACGACTGAAAATGAAATATAACTAAATGGTGTATATGAAATAGGGTGTAAATAGATTTAAATATAATTCATAAATGGCGTATTAACACCCAATTTTTATAAAAATATGATGTAATTAAGAACATATCTATACCCGATTTTTATAAAAATGGGGTGTAATTAAGAACGTATCTACACCCGATTTTTATTAAAACTGGGTGTAATTAAGAACGTAATTACACCCTATTTTTATTAAAATAGGGTGTAATTAAGAACGTATCTACACCCGATTTTTATTAAAACTGGGTGTAATTAAGAACGTATCTACACCCGATTTTTATTAAAATAGGGTGTAATTAAAAACACAATTATGCCCAATTACACCCGATTTTTGTTAAAATAGGTTGTAATGTAGAACGTATTTACACCCGATATTTTTAAAATTGGGAGTAATTAAGAACGTATTTACACCCGATTTTATTTAAAATTAAACGGGTGTAAATTCGTTAGACATTTCTCACCCGGTGGATATACACCCGATTTTTATTAAAAATAATGGGTGTAAATTTAATAAAAAAACGGGTGTAAATCAACACTTTTGTACTAGTGCAATCAGCCAATAAAAGCACTAACAAAGCAAACATGATTGATCAGGCACAAAAACGAATTAAGCAAACGTGTCGTGTCTATGTTAGGGTCATACAATCAACCAAATTGAATCAATATATTTCATACAATTGAATTAAGCATACAAGAACACAAAATATCATTTAAAGGAATTAATCTAAAATTAACATTATAATAATCTCAAGTGTTATATCTATTATTTTTAATTAAATATAAATAAAATTGAATAGGCGCGCATTAATGTAAAATGTATTAACTATTTGAGGAACCTGAGGATCAAACCCAAGAAAGCTGGAATATATCACCACCGTTAGGTAATTAACCGTAGTTGTAACCTTAACATTTTTAATAAAAAATTAAAAAAACAATTGTTAGCGCATGAGTTTAGAAGTGTCACCACGGTTTTGGGGCAAACCGTGGTGACTTTGGCATTGTTGTTTTTCGCGTTTTGTAGTTGTGAAGTAAAAGGAATAAACTATATGAGGGAGCAAAGGTTCGAACCCTGAAAAACTTGATTGTATCATTATGGTTATGGGAGTAACCATAATTATACCCTTAAATTTTTTAATAAAAAAATATAAAAATATTAGCGGATGAGTTTAGAAGTGTCACCACGGTTTTGGGGAGGAACCGTTGTGACCTTGGCATTGTTGTATGCATGTTTTATAGTAGCGGTTGTTTTGTATAAAGTAGCCAATCCAAAAGGAACAACAAATGATGATTGAGTTGTGCTATCCATAGTTTAAAAAAATTATTGGAGTGGGTTAATAGGACAACATAAATTTTTTGTAGTAGTTGAAGAGATTTTGGAATAGTAGGTTGGTAATATAACGACGGCTAATGTATATGACCCAATGTGGCTCTAATGTTTGAATAGTTGATAGTTGATATAATATAATTTTAGAGATTTTTTTAGAAAGAACACTTAATAATTTTTTTGGATTGGATGATCAATTACAAAGTATCGGTTCCCAGTTTAAAGATTCAAGTCATCAACCTCTCAATAGTGATGAACGTTTCCACATTATTTAAATTCTTTTAAAGTTTCATAATTCATTAGTAATAGTTTTAGGTTATTGTAATAATTCCATACTCATTATGTCTAAGAGAAATCTAGAAATTATAGTAGTTTGTCACATATTTCATTATATCTAAGAGAAATCTAGAAATTTATAGCAATTTGTAACACATTTCATACCACTTGCTTGCATCATGTCAACCACAATAATTTGAATTTAAAATAAGATCTCTATACTTTTGTAAAGTGAAATCAAATTAACTACGATAAAAGTTGTCCTAGGGAAAACCATCTATCCTTGAAACACATGCCAATAACAAAATCTTTAAAAATGTCTGAAGCCTTCATTCTCGTCCTCTGTCACTCAAATTGCTATAGGACTCTGTAATTATCTGCATCACAAAAAGATACGGCACAAATAATTAAGGTGAAATAGACATAACCAACCAAACCTTCATAAGAAATACGACATTCGATATTTACCTTCACACATTCGGCATATTCGCGGTTGTTGGATTAAAATCAGACGGTTGAAACTTTAAATTCAATATTTTTATTTTAAAGCAAATTAAAAAACTGCATTAAAATCCAAATTGTTTAATCTTAAATCCAACAATTGCGAACGCGTAAAATGCGGCAAGGTAGTGGAAGGAGGGGATCTGATTTAGAATAAAACCTTAAAACTGTTTGGTTTGAAATTAAATAACCCAAGCGGTTTGGTTCAGTTCAAAGAAATTGTGTTTTCTTTCTGAACCAACCATAAACAACCCTATATAATTCAGTTCCATTAAGCAGTTTAGAGTTTAGATAGGATAAAGTCTCTAGTTTTTCTCTTCCTTTAATAGAATAAAAAAGAAAACAGATTCTAAGAAGCTTAAGTGTTTTGTCATAATTGATATTGTTAAACTCTTTACAATGACTCTATAACAGATTCCTGTTTTTGCATATTGTTAATGAAAATAAAACATAACAAAATATGAATATGAATATCAAGAAAATAGGGAAGGAAAATATTTCAACACCGGATAATTTTACTCTAAATCATCTTCATAAACTTGCATGTCGTCGCCAGGGAGTGAAAGTAAAGATTCTGTATAAACGATCGATCGGGATCCATGTGAAGCTGCGCTATCTGCAATGCACTTGTATGAGGAACTCTCTATAGGCTCTCCTGTGTTGGTATACCTCAACAATCTAGCTCCATCTGTTCCAATGATATCACCATTTTTTGTAGAGCATATTGGTGAAAACTTACGAGGAGGTAAGATGTGCATAGAGAGAACAATAGTCTTAATCCAAGATGAATGATCTTTGTATTCTTTCATCATCCATATTTCAATTCTTCTATGTTCACAATCTATAGCCCATAAACTAAGAAATTCCCCAAATATCCACAACTCGCAATGATTAGATTTATGCTCTACACCATTTGGAAAAGGAATCTCAAAAAGTTTCTTTTCACTTAAATCAAAAGCAATAATAACTTCCATCAACGAACAAGAATGTAAAGCCAACCAATGAATAGCATCGTTATAGAGCGTTCCTACTCTCGGGTCAATCTTGTCCAGCGTATAAGGGAAGTAAGTGTTTTCAATTTCGTTCCATTTGTTATCTTTCAATGAGAAATATTCCAAACGTGAAATATCTTCCTCGGCTAGAATACATGATAGGGAGACCACCAGGTAATCATCTCTTAACTGATCATATCCAAAACCATATAGATAATAGATATAACCTGACTCTAAATTTGTTTCAAATTCATCCGGAGCTAAAGGTATTTGTTTGTGAACTTTGGTGCATGGATTCATTATGCAAAAGTTTGAAGAATAGTAGAAAAATATAAAGCCTCTGCAGGAACTTATAATTTGAATAAGAGAATCATCTTGAGGATGCAAAAAATTGAACCGTTTAATAGAAGCATTCTCTAAGTCAAGTTGTTCTTCGAAATCTATTGATGTTGTTTGCTGTAAATCATTTGATATGAACTCAATTTTACGAGTGTGTGCTGTAAGTTGAAAATGTGATTCAGCAAACATTGAATCAGAGATAAGAGAAAACCATGGTTTTGAAACGCATTTGAAACGAATAAGAGACTTCACCGGTAAACGTAGAAGAATTTCCGTTATCATTTCTTCAGGCACATAAGATTTCGGTGGTGATGTTGTCGTGGTCTTTGTCTTTCTCTTCTTCTTCTCTGTGCGTCTTTCTCCTCTACGTCTTTTTCTCATTGTTTTCTGCACTAATAGCATGAAGTTCATGAACCTTCTCATTATTCTGTCCTAACAACAACTTTAGGCTTAAAAACATAAATCTCTTATAAAACTTGAGAAATTAAATTACCACCCAATTTACTTTTCCATCCTTTTAAGTTGCCTCTAAATATATGACACATATTAATTATGATAATTTTGGAAATTTGTATTACATTTATAATTGTATGATTAAGTTGACATATGCATCCTATTTTACCATTTTTTTTTCTTTTATGAACAAATTAAGTATGGGATAACTGTTTACTATTTAAAAATTTCTAAATATTTAATTTTTCAAAAATATTTTTACCATAAATATAAAATAATTATTATACAGTTTTATTGCATTTTTAATTTTATGGGAAAATATATTTTATTAGATAATTACTTAAAATTACAACTTTTATAATATCTTTGACAAAAAATAATAATAAATTTACAATAACTATACAAAAACCATACATATACAATCTCCTATAAAACTTGAGAAAGTAAATTACCACCAAATTTATTTTTCCTTCCTTTTAAGTTGCCTATAAATATATGACACATATTGCTTAATGATGATAATTTTAGAAATTTGTATTATATATATATATATATATATATATATATATATATATATATATATATATATATATATATATATATATAATTGTATGATCAAGTTGAGATATGCATCCTATTTTACCATTTTTTCCTTTATGAACAAATTAAGTATGGGATAACTATTTACTATTTAAATATATTTCTAAATATTTAATTTTATAAAAATATTTTTAACATAAGTATAAAATTAATATAATACAATTTTATTGCAATTTTAATTTTATGGGAAAATATAACTTAATAGATAATTACTAAAAATTAAAACTTTTATTATATCTTCGACATAAAAAATGAATAGTAAATTTACAAAAATTATACAAAAACCATACATATACAATCTCTTATAAAACTTGGGAAAGTAAATTACCATCAAATTTACTTTTCTATCCTTTTATTTTTCCACTAAATATATGACAAATATTGCTTAATGAGGATAATTTTGGAATTTTGTATTACATAAATAATTGTATGATGAAGTTGACATATGCATCCTATTTTACCATTTTTTTTTCTTTTATGAACAAATAAATTATGGGATAACTATTTACTATTTACATATTTCTAAATATTTAATTTTTCAAAAATAATTTTAACATAAATATAAATAATTATAATATAATTTTATTGCATTTTTTATTTTATGGAATAATATAATTTATAAGATAATTACTAAAAATTAAAACTTTTATAATATCTTCGACATAACAAATGAATAATAAATTTTCAAAAATTTTACAAAAACCATACCTATACAAAAATACTTTTATAATACAAAAAACATACATGGAAAATATAACTTATTAGATAATTACTAAAAATTAATACTTTATAATATCTTTGATATAAAAAATGAATACTAAATTTACAAAAATTATAATTTTTAAGGTTTTTTCTTTCATTATATAATTTTAGAATGAGTGACCAAAGAATGACGTTGCATAATTTATCTATTGGAAAATTGTTTGTCTATAATTAATTAATTAAATTTTTTATCTTTTATAAAAAAGTGTAAATATAATGGCCATAATTTTCTTTGTGGCAATTTTTTCAAACCCGAAAACAACACAATGAAATGTTTTAAAGGTCTTCAGCCCTCTCCACTGTGACTCAAATTGCTATAGGACTCTAGAATTCTCTGCAACCAAAAAAAATGAAACACAAATGATTAAGGTGAAAATAATGGCCAAATAGACCCAACTAACAAAATCTACTTAAGAAACCATTAAACCTTATGTAGATAACCATAAATGCAAAAAGGACTGCTATATGACCTTAGAATATTAATACAAAAAATAAGTAGACCAATCTTTAACCGTGACCCTCCATCAATGAAAAAAACCAATTTATTGAATTCCTAAATATATGCATGTATCTTTGTGTATAAAAGTTTCTTAGGAATCTTGTAAGCATAGTAAAAGATTATCAACGAATATCATTGTACAATGAAGCATATTTATATAAAATCTAGTGTAATGACTCACATTTTTCAGATTTGGTATATTGTTGGGAAAATTAAAACAACTAACATAGCTAACATTAATAAGATAATCGCATATAGAAGATTTGGCAATCTTGATCAACAACAACATGCAAGATTCTGATTTTTATCTACATGATTCGACGAAACAAGGATTCGAATTTCTTTTTAGTTTTCTACATCACATAGCAACTTTTTATAGCATGATTAAGATAACATGATGATGAGATTGTTTGGTTCTTGTTGAAATCGACACCAATGAAAAAAATAATTGCAGTTCAATTCTTTAAATTTAGAATGGTTCGGTTGGGATCATAAGAACCCAATTTACCGAACCTTAAAACAGTTTGGTTTAATTTGAGATTAAATTCAAGCACTTTGGTTCAAGTCAAGCGAATTGTCTTTTGAATTTGGTTCAGTTCATTTTTCTTCCTTTCAGAGAATTAAAAAAAGACAAACTCCAGGAAATTAAGTGTTTCTCTCATCACTGATGAATCAATAACACGAAGCATATTTTTAGAAAATCTAGTGCAATGACTCTAGAAGAGGTTCCAGATTTGGCAGATTGTTTGGGAATTAAGCCAACAAAATTAGGTAATCTTGATCAACAATAACATGCATAAACTCGTAAAATTAATTCCACATAAAAAAATTTCAACCAATTACATTTACACATGCATAAATAACGGTTAATGACACAATCAAAGCTTTAAAATTTCCAAAAAAACATAAAACCAGAAAACAAGTCATAAAACTCTTACTACTCAAAACGAATAAGCAGAAGGATATTCCAAATATTAACATTACAATTGTTTACAAGTTTGTGACAAGTGTATAACCACTTCCAAGAGTTAAGAGCAATCTCCATCATACACTCTTCAAAGCTAAACATCTCACTATTGAAAATGACCGCATTACGCTTTAACCAAATACTCCAAGCCGAGGCTAAGCAAATGACCGCAACAACAGACCCTTTTGCTAAACTCTTCACCTTATCGCAATGAGCGAAAAACCCCTCAAACTCCTCAAAAATATCTCCTCCAAGGATCCGATCTACTCATATATTTTTCTCCTAAATCTCGACGCAGTCACACAAGTCCCTAGAATAAGCGGTAAAGATTACACCTCCAACAAACGTAACACGCAAATTAAATCATTATTATCCCCCAAAATTCTCCTCTTATGCTAATAGTCCTTGGTTGCAATTCTTTTTAAAATAACTCTCCAACCGGAAAAAAAAATTGACGGAACGTTTACCTTCCAAAGGTGATTGATTGCCAAAACAATATTGGAATTAAGAGGAGGACCAGAAAGTTTCACCTTGAACCTGTCATAACAAGATTTAACAGAGAAGACCTCTTCCAGATTATGAACCCACTCAAAACTATCCTTAATATCTGGCCTCAGATGAACCTGCTGAATGACATCTAACAGCTCTTGCCACACAAAAAAACAGCGCTTGGATATTCCAGGACCAGCCAGCGACCAATAGCAGGCATGCGGCTGCCGCTGTGAACAAAAGATCCGCAGCCAACGGAAACAGTTGAGGAAACATTCCATCAACGGTTGAGTTCTTGCCCAACAAGAATACCAGAAAGGGATTTTCGAACTGTTCCCCACACAACAAGAAACTTCCCATGCAAAATGGTTTTCCGGCATATTAACATAATTATTCGATAGAAAAATATCCCTCCACCAAATAAAGTCTCTATTATTCACTACGCTTTTGTCACCAATAAGAGCTTTTAGGACCAGATTTCCATATCTATGGTTGAGAATACTAGATCAAACCGCTTTTTTCCGTCAAAATCTTCCATTTTCATTTATTCAACAAAGCCGCACTCAAAATCTCCACATTTTGTACTCCGAGGCCGCCTTTCAAGTTCTATCTCATGCTCTTGGAGTTTATCAAACAATGTTGTAGAAGACATTTTAGAGAGACTTTTCTTTTCTAATATTATTGTCACATTTGGTCGCCTTACCCTCGTCACCGATCTAAGGACCTTGAGAATTAGTTCATCTTTCGTAAAGGTCTTTCCAAGAGCCATCAATTGATTTTTTTAAGTGAGAGAATCTCGTTTGCAGTTCAAGAATCGATTCATCGGGCGACATTTTAAACATTTCAGATTTTTGCGATAAAGTATTTAGCTTTGGAGAAATACTTGCATGGATACGAACCTAAATCCATATTTTTAGGCACAACCAATGAAAAGAGAGAGAATATAAATTTATTTAAATTTTAATATCGTTTTTAATTGACATCATGGGGGTGGTTGAGATAAAAGAGGAGAGAGACAATTTTATTTTTAATTTTTAGTTAATAAAAAAATGTGATTGGTTGTGTGTAAGTACAGGTGTTATGGTTGTGTCCATGTAAGTATTTTTCTTAGCTTTGATCTTTTAACTTCTATCGTACCTTCATAATTCACTTCCAATGAATCCCAATTGTTTTTTTGTTTTACAATTAGAAACATGAATGAATTCATCCTCACCTAGGGATGATGCAACAATGCTCTTTGTCTTTTGGTAAAATACCACTTTCTTCTTGTCATCAGTATTCCAATAGCCTTTTACCTTTGCTTGTTTTACACTATTAATGACCATTGTATGAATGAATGGAACATTTTCAACAATATCCCATATTCATTCCCCTTGCTTCTAGATATGTTTGCATGCGAATTTTCCATAAGTCATAATATTCACTGATGAAACATGAGGGTTGTTGTTACTGCCACCACTTGCAAGAAACGGTTTTGTGAAAGACATCTTTCTGGATCGGGGAGCAAGTTACCTTAAGCTTATTAGATACCAATTGTAAGTACAGAGTGCAACCTAAAAGGGGGTGAATTATGTTTTATGACCTTTTAGGTTATTTTGCATATTTCATGGCTCTTTTAGTTTTTCATAAATTTTGAAGAATAAAGCAGAAAAAATAAGTGCAGTTGGTAAAAAGACAAAGAGCAATTATAATAGTATCTCTTATTAATCAAGAGTACGTCTAATCCCTCCACACCTCGTGAAGAATTTCACTATGTTAAACATTGTTACAGCCTCGCAACAAGACTCTTCTACAATCCTCTAACACGATCACGAAAATAACTCACTTTCTAATTTTACAACACAAAGAGAAACAACCCTACTATCTCTTAAACACAGTTGTTTTAACAAACTTGAAAAACAAGCAACAATACATTGATACCGATAAATGATTATTGCCGAATTTTGAGTACAGATGAAATTTTAAAATTCACAAAATTTAAACTTAGTCTTCATATTCAATAAAACAAATCAAAATAATAAACTTTAAATGTTCAAGAAACACTACAAAAAAAGTTGTATATACCCGCAAATCATTACCCACAGCCATTATCCACCACTACAAGAAACGTTGTATATACCTATGGATCGTTACACACGGCAATGTGTTTGTCTATAGTATTCTTAGTATAGACGGTCTAAGAATGTCGAGGTCTTGTTAAGATTGTTGTTCAGAAACGTTTTAGCTTTCCACTCCGGTTGAACAACTAAATGTTCTCTGTGAGTTACGAGTGGATTTCGATAATCTGAAATAACATGGGCATGATTTCATTGATGTCTTGAAAACCCAAGGATGAGAAACCTTCTTCAATCTCTTGAAAGGCGCAGTTTATCTTGAATTAGTCAAAGATTTTGGGATTCATGCATTCATTTTTGCAGGAGGTTATATTTGCTCAAAAGGTTTGAGAAAAGATATATGCATTTCAAAAAAAGACTTTTCAAAAGTTCTTCAACATGATGGAGAAGGATTTATGTGCTTCATCTATGAATCTGCTATTAAGAAAGAAAATGTGTTTGCTTATCATCGAAAGATGCAAGAGATCAGTCCTCTCATATTCTTAAATTGAGAAGATTATGTTTGCTTCTTTGATCTCCGTATGAATTTAAGAATTTGGTTTATAATTCTTCGAGGTTGTGTTCAACATAGGAAATCCTCACACACTATAGACTTTATAGAGGTTGATCAAAAGTATACCCTGTATTTTATCACTACTTGAGAAAAGCTCATCCTGCCAGCAATGCTTTTCAGATACCTGATTGACATCATCAAGAAAACTTGAGATGGTAATAAGAAAATTCAAAAATGGATTCCATAGGAAGGGTGATCACATACATTCTTCTGGAAAGTGGGCTAGTAGAGGCGTTAAATTTAACCAGAAACCTGGGAGTCCTCATTCAAAAATCTCTAGATAGAAGAAACCTAGTAAATATGGGAATAATATCTGAAGCCATTGTTCCTTCAAGTAATTTGGATGAAGATTCTATTTCCAAAATAAGAATAGCAACATTGGATTATCCAGCATACAACCTTGCAAGATCTCCTGAACTTCCACCTCAACGTTACACAATTGTGTTTCCAAGGAAGACCTTTCCCCTTCCTCCTCCATCTCCTTATGAGAGGCTACATGGAGAATCTTCTGGTGTGGAGAAATCACCTGCATCAGGTTCTATGGATGTGTCTAATCTGCTTCAGCAGACTCCGAAAGAGTTTAAGGCATAAAAGAATTTTGTCAAGCAGAAGTTTGCAGATGAAGAAATAGTGGGATTTTGAAGATGCTGCAGAAGATATCCACAACAATATCTAAAAAACCTAGCCTTGTTTTTTTTCCTTCTTCCCTTTGGACCCCTGTTTCTTTTGTCTTAATCGCTAAAATTATGTACTTTATCAACTTAATCAATGAAGTGTTACCCTTTTTTGGTTATTTTGTTAAAGTCTTTCTAATTTCTGACAATGAGGAAGAAGTTAAGATGATTTTGATATATCTAATTCTCATAAGACTCTTTCATATAAATGACATAAAAGATTTTTGGTCTAACATGTTTGACTCAGGAACTTTGTTAAAGTTCACTGCAATCTTTTTTAGACATGCAAAACTCTGGAAGAAAGTCAGAAGAATTTTCAGAATCTAAGAAGCTCGAAAGTTCAAATGCTTTGAGCATGGTAAAGATCTAATAAACCTTTCTTTGAATCTTAGCCCATATTCACCAACAGGTTTCGTCAGTAAGGTTCATCCAATTTCTGTCAATTCATCGCGTTCTAATAGCAAGCTAGGATCTGAGATGAAGAGCCATGAAATTCTAGTCAGAATCTAATGGAATTGTAAATAGGGAAGTATTCCTTTCCTATTACTTTTTTATACTTCAAAACTACTTTGTAAGTCTTGTCCCTAGGGAGAGCCTCTAGATGAGCTTAAATGAATTTTGAAAGTATCATTTGAAGGGGAGCTACTTAGTTAACTCTGAATATGCTTTTATGTGATTTAAATCTTGTATAAATTATTCATCAAAATACACAGTTTTGTCATCATCAAAAAGGGGGAGATTGTAAGAACAAGATTTGTTATACGTCTGGCCTTAGGTTTTCATGATAACATTATATGATATCTTAGAGAATAATTTAGTACTCTAAAGGTTTATGTCTTGTGGGTAGATTTTGCTAACAGGTTCTCACAATGAAGAAAAGGTATGTGACGTCATCCGGAAGAAACTAGTGTGCTTATAGATTCTTTCAAGTTCGAGAATGCTTCTATAACAACGGTTCTGATGAACGTTAGTAATAGAACTTGTGATCGATACTTTCATGAAAGAGCAGTAGGGGCCTCCTCTAGCTTTGAGATTTTGTTGTCTAAGTTTTGAAGATTCTAAAGACAAGGTTCTGGAAGAACAAGTTCTGAAGACAAAGCTTTTGAACAAAGTGCTGAAGTTATGAAGACAAGGTTCTAAGTGAACAAGTTATGAAGACTTAGGTTCTGAAGATTTGAAGAGCAAATGTTGAAGTTTTGAAAACAAGGTTCTGAACGAATAAGTTCTGAAGACTCTCAATACTTAGGCTCTAAAGCTTCAAAAGAGACTCTGAAGTTAAGGTTCTGTTTGGACAACTTCTGAAGACTTAGGTTTTAGATACTAAATGATTTTATCCTAATAAACATGCTTCAACAACTACTATCTGAAGCCTTTGAAGATTAGAAGATATAAGATCAAATTTAGATTCACGTGAGGAAGTAATAAGTGGTGTCTACTCTACTAGGATGGCGCTAGGTCAATACTACTGTACAATATGGTCTATCACTACCTCACTTACCGTTGGAACTATACAGCTGATATTTCATATTCCTATATCAACCTTTAACGAACTTCTCTTCTTGTGCTATAAAATGAAGACATAGAAGAAGTATCAAAGAGACGTTGGAACACTGCTAAATCACTCTGATCATTTCTTTGTATAGTTTTGTAAGCAAGTGAACTTTTGTTCGTTAACTTGTAACTAGTGAGCTTTTGTTTGATACTTGCTTAACACGTTTGTTTTATTTGATTGTATTTCATATTTGTGTAATCTCCTTTTAAGAAGCAACTCTGTAAACACAAAACCTTTGTAATCAACGAGTAAAGTTGATAGTTCCTTGAGAGACTATGGCTTTAGCCACAATTCTCAAGAAGACATTGATAATTTGTTTTTGTGGTTTGCAACAAGTGAAATTTAGTCTTTATTGTGGTTTGCAATATTGACATGTAGTCTTTATTATGGTTCTATAATAAGTTTGGTTATAATGGATTAAGTCCTTGTTGATAAGGCGAAATCACCTTGGCGGGTGGTCTGGAGTAACATTGTTAACAGTGAACCAGAATAAAAATAATTGTGTTATTATCTTTGTTGTTGTGTTCTTGAGTTTTTAATTGGGAAGGAAATTGTTTTTAAACCTTGAAACTCAATTCAAACCCCCATTTCTTGTGTTTCACGCACCTTTATATGGCTGATTGTGTGCCTGGCTATATGGGAGCATTGTGATTATATTTTGATTGTGTAGAAACCTAATTACTATATGTTACTTTTGATGCTTCTGTTTGTTTGTTCTGAATGTTCTTTGTGTCATGTTCTTGTGATGCTTAGTTTGAGTTGCCCTTTCTTTTAGTTTTAACCATGCACATCTTGTAAGTTTTGCAAGAGTTTCTTTTGCCAAAATTTTCCAAAGGGGGTTGTTGTTTTATGTGATTGGATGTATTATGTAAAACAACATGGAGTGTACAAGATGTTTTGGTGAAGAAAGGACACATGTGAGACAAGTTTGAATCTTTATTGGAGTCATATTGTGTTAAAATGGCTTAACATGTTGGACAAGTTATCCCAAACATCTGGTCCAACATATGTCCCTTGAGGAATTGAATTTCAACTTATGAGTGTTGACTAAGGTGGAGTTCAGTTACATTGTGATAGTCTGTTCAATTTATTTGGCAAAAAATCAAGTATGTCATTCCAAGACCAATCATATTGATGTGAGGTTTTATAAGATCATAGGTTTACTTCCATCTTTAGTTGAAAAGTTTCATGCTTCAAAGAATACAACTTATATGTTCTTTAAGCCAGTCATCTGTGAAATTTTCAAGCAATACTTGAACTTGTTACATGTTTCTCACTGTTAAGCCGGAGGTGTAACTCCCTAGCTTATAGGATATGATCGTCATGCAAGTAATATTCATAGGGTTTTAATATTCACCAAGGTGGATGTTGTTGAATATGACTCGCATTAAGACAAAGAGGAAGACAATATGTGAAAATTCTAAGCGGGTTGTAGGCTCAACTATTTGTTTTGGGTAAGTAGTTAGGGGTGTGGGTTTCCCGTGTGGTACAGTTTAAGGGTATTATTATAACATTATAACTCAAGTTAGTAGACAAAACTAAAGGGAACTATATTTGCTTTAGACACAAAGGTAGAAATTATTGGGCGAACCGTGTTAAGAAATATCGATCGTGTTCATTGTATTTTACGTTAGTTTCTCTTTAATCTTATATATTTGTTGTTGTTCTAACAAATTCATAGGAAACAAATCCATTAGAGGGTCATTTGCATGAATTTAATTTCTTGAACTTCATTTCTCCAATTTTCCATTCCGTTGAACGAATGCATGCACCAGATGCATTGAAAAATTAATTTCAAATAATAGACAAAGTCGCTTGAAGTGCAAGTAAAGTCAAATCCTAGTCCATGAAACACAGAGAGATGACTTCGTAAATCTTGTTTCTTAGATGCTTCCTTAGCTTCCAACCTCACTTGTCAATTTGAACTTATTGACCCGTTATGCATACTTGAACAAACATTAAATAGAAAAATCATTCTCATGTTTTGTTATCATCAAAACATTGATATTGAGTGATATTGAGAGATTATTCCTAAAACCAAGTTAGTTCTTATACCACTCGCCACTAAATAGGTGTTTGATATGCAAGATGTTAAACAACTTTAGCTATGGAGGTTGGGATTAGAAATAATGAGCATAAGCAAGGAGGTAGTTCAATACAAAATGCTACTGAAAATTCTTGGTTTTTATTCAAGACCACGTCAACACCATTTAAACATAGTTCAAGATGAAAAGTTAAATTAATATGGGAAATTCACTACCACACGTTACCTTATATCTTAAAAGGTCACACAATTGTATGCCATGTAAGTGCATAGGAGAGGAAAATATGCAAAGGGGCTACTACGTACACTCCATGGGGTTCTAGAAGACCCTAGTGAAAAACCAAAAATGCCCCTCAAATTTGAAAATGTATCTCCGAACGCACCCAAAATACACACACATCAACATTTTGTAAGTGAGTCATCTCCATTTTGCCCAAAATTTTGTCCGGAGATGCATCTTCGTATCAAAGTTAGGGTGACTCTGTAATTCCACTTCCGTAATAACATTGATTTCAAAACTTAGTGACTTTTATGGAGATGCATCTCTAGACGAGTTTTAATTCATATAACTCGTGTCAGACTTCCCCTTTTCTTCTTCTTCATTTGTTAAACTTTCAAAACACTAAACAAGCTCGTGAGAAAATTTCAACTAGGTAATTGTTCAACTTAGAACACAACTTTTACCTCATTACATTTAATTACATGACATACATTTCACTCCATTCAAGCTTTCTCAACTACTCGCATTTGGTAAGTTTCTCTCACTTTCTTTTTTAAAGATGTGATGCATGCATTAGTTAATAGGTTATTTAAGGTACATTAGGATTTAGTTACATTCATAATAGGTAGTTTATTGAAATATGAATTCACATTTTTGAAGATTAGGGCATAGGGAATATGTTGGATTTCTGTGTTTCTTGCCATTTTTGCGTTCTTTGTTTTACAAAAATGCAACTCCTGAACTTTCCAATTTCTTATTTTCCCAAATTATAAAGATGCACTTCTGTAATTTCTATACACTCGTAAGACTATTTAATTTGACATGTTGTCATCTGGTTTTGACTTGTTTTACTGTGATATATTTTTTTGGTTATATGTACAATGGATGAAAACCAATATAGATTGAGGCATAATTCAGTGGCCCAACATGCATCTGTTCACAGAGAAATGGATAAACCCTCATGATCATTAGTTTGTGCGACTTCATTTGACCCTAAAGCATTGATATCCCAAGCTCATGTGTCTTTTCCATCGTCTTCTATGAGGCATGTTTCCTCTCCTGCCTTTAAAGCCTCTAAAACCCATGAAGCACAATAAAAGGAACTTGTTGTTGCTTTTGTCATTCCTGGTAGTTTTCCAGGGGGGCTATGACACCCATTTACTTCCTCTTTATGAAAACCATGTTGTTAGGCATGTGTGGAATGAGATGTAGCATAAATGTTTAATTACTTTTGCATTACATGCATTTTATACTAATTGAATAGAATGATGTTGTTATATTTTTTTTAAAGTTATGTGACATTGTAAAAAGAATAAACCACGACAGGAAGATTTTAAATCTGCCACCACATGAAGAGACCTGGTTTCTGGATGTATTGCAGCTTACTGGGCTGCAAGGATTATGCGTGACTAGTTACGAGACCATTAACCATTGCATGTTGGCTTCTTGTAGGGAGAGATGGTACTCGGAGACATCACATTTTCATAATTTTATTAGTGAGATGTCCAGCCCCTTTGATGATGTCTCATGTCTACTACATCTTCCGATCAGGGGAATATTTCTAAAACATTCCATAATCTCGAGACTTTATGCGCTAGACATGATATGACCTATTTGGAAGCTGACCCAGGTGAAGCCCAAATAGAGATAGATGTCACGCGAGGCGCTCATGCTAGATTTTTATATTTGGAGAAATTGTTGTTTGTTACCAATTTGTGTAAATATCTTAGGTAATTTTTGGTAACTTTCAAGTCTTTTTGTGGTTAATAGTAGTATTTTATTATCATTTGGTATATATTTATTCTTATATTTATATTATTGTTGAATAGTTCTTATCTTTGCAATCTATGTTGGATTTTGTAGTTTTTTTTAGATAATTGGAAGCTTAGACCATGGAAAAAGGATTTTGATGATGTTCCTAGACCAAAGCCAAGGGTTGCTGAAAAGTGGAAGCGCGCTAAGCGAGGTTGAGCCCGCTAAGCGCAGTTTTGAAGAAAAGAAGGAAGTTCTGGCAGAGAGTTCCGCGCTAAGCGAGGTCTGGAGCCCGCTTAGCGCGGTTGGGCGGTTTAAGCAATTTTTGATGGCGCGCTTAGCGGGCTACACCGCGCTAAGCGCGGCCTGCGAAACTTTGTTTATTTGATTAGGGGCCAAATCACTTTGAGATGTATATGTAGAGATATTTTAGAGAGAACCAAGAGCATAATACACTGTAGCAAACATAGAGTTGAAGATTGGAAGCCTTGATCGTCGATTAATCGCCTTTAATGCTTGTTGATCTTCATCCTTTCCTTCTTGTGCAAGCTACCATTCTCATGGATAGCTAAATCCCTTTTGTATCAAGATAAGATGTAATCTTCCTAGCCTTTTGTATGTTTTTCTTGTGAATATATGTGTATGAATAAGTGATGATCAATATAGATGGTTTAGTTTGTTTATTAAAGCTTTTTCTTTGGTATAAATGTTTGAGACATCAATGTTTGTATCTAGACCTAACTCATCATCTTTCAAACTATAAGTTGCAGACATGGATTTAGAGTTTGATGTTTACTAAGTATCGGTTTTAAAACGTTATTTGTATTGTTTAAACGGTGGAGAAATCGTCGGTTAAACAATACGGTAAATCTAGCTATATCGTTGCGGACACGGACGATATAGGTGTCGATACGTAATTATATTGATCGTTAGCAAGTTCATAAGCATATATTTATAAGGAAACATACAAACTTAGGCCGATGAAATCGAATCTTGATGCATTTTCTTTAACTTAGAACCTTCATTAATTTACTCTTTGCTACTAAAGTGACTGAATGACCTTTTGCAAACCTAAAACTAAAGTAACATTAACTCAAGACAAAATAGGCTATAGAACGGCGGTGATATCGCAATAATCCCTGTGGATACGATATAAACGAAAAGTACACCACAATAATCTTTCAACAAAATGGCGCCGTTGCCGGGGATTATTGTTTAGATATTGCAAGCATTGCAATAGTTTGTTTTGAATTGAGTCTTATAATTAATATCTTGTTTCTAAACTTATTTTCCTTGTGTTTGTTAATTTGCTTGGTTAGTTTTTCAGATTACAGTTTATGCGAGGACGTATACCTGCAGATCAACTCCTTTTTGATCCTGAGATTGAGAGGACTGCGCGTAGAGAGAATAGCAAAACTCGTAGGAGGAGACAACTAGCTAGGGAAAGAAGACAACAACAAGAAGCATCTTCTTCTTCAACTCCGGTTGAACACTTGGTTGAGGAAGAAATGGCTGCGGATCCTCCACCTCGAGGGCCTTGTGTTAATAGCCCTCGACTCAATGCATAATTTGCTCGTGATCAGGCCAATGGAAGAAACTCCGAAATGAAGACGGGGTTACTTCAATTGTTATACCAAAATCCGTTCACAGGGGCAGATCACGAGGATCCATTTACTCATCTGACAAAGTTCTATGAGATCTCTGGAACCATTGGTGCTCCGGAAGCCGAAGAAGAACAGGTGTTCAGGAGACTCTTTCCTCATTCCTTAATTGGAAAAGCTAAGGAATGGTACCTTGATCAACCAAATAATGTCATGACAAATTGGAACGAGTTAGAAGAGAAGTTCTTGGATCGGTTCTTTCCTCACAATAGGTTCATGGAAGCGAAAACTTCTATTGCGGTGTTTTCTCAAGGTTCGAATGAATCTCTCAATGAAGCATGGGAGAGGTTCAAGTCCATGGTTAGAAAATGTAAAGGTCATGGGTTTGATGAATTGTCTCAAATCCATATCTTTAGGAATGGACTCCAAACTCAACCAAAAACTCTTTTAGATGCTACCGCGGGTGGTTCGTTGATGTCAAAAACAGCTGCTGAAGCAATTGCTATCATTGATAGGATGGCTTTGAATGATCATCAAGGGCAACACAACCGTAGTGCATCGCAAAGAAAACCTGGAGTTCTTGAATTGAATACTAGTGATGCAATACTTGCTCAAAACAAGTTATTGACACAACAAGTAGAATTGCTCACTCAACAAATGTCAAAACTTCCTCAACAAATCAAAGAGATACATGGGATCCCTTCTAAAAATCAACAGGTGATGTGTTGTGAATTGTGTAGGGGTGACCATCAAACTGGTTTTTGTCCTCCACCGGGTGAAGAGGTGAATTATGTGTCTAATCCTAATCAAGGATATGGTGGGAGACAACAACAACAACCTTACAACAATAACCAAGGTTACCAACAAAGAGGTAATCAAGGTTATCAACAAGGATGGAGGCCGGATGCGGGTCCATCGAATCGTCAAAATCCTTATCAAGATGGTTACAATCAACAACCTCAACAAACAAAGCCTTCAATCGAGGACACTCTTAGCCAATTCATGCAATTGCAAATTGCAAGCCAAAAGAGTACGGATGCCGCAATAAAGAACCTTGAAACTCAAGTCGGGCAATTGTCAAAGCAACTTGCCGATCAAAACAAAGGTCCTTTTCCGGCTACTACACAAGAAAATCCTCGTGAGCATTGTAAGTCAATTCTAACTCGTAGCGGTAGAAATATTGATATGGGTGTAGGAGAGATAGTTGAGGAGGAAATTGTTGAGAGTGAAAAAGATAGGGTGATCGAAGTAGAAAAAAATGTTGAGGGTGATTTTGTTGAAAATGAGAAAGAAAAAGAATTAGTGGAAAAAGAAAATCTTGAGAAAGTAGTAGAAAAAGAGAGAAAAAAAATTGAGTGTGAGTGAGAAGGGAAAGAAGAAGGATGATTCTATTCAAGTGAAGAAACTACCTTACCCTCCCGGTCCGTCAAAGAAAGAAGATGCAAAGCACTATGCTCGGTTCTTGGACATCTTTAGCAAGTTGCAAATCAATGTTCCTTTTTCCGAGGCATTAGAGCAAATGCCGATGTATGCAAAATTCATCAAAGACATCATCACTAAGAAGAGAAGATTCTTGGATCCGAAGGTAGTAACGGTAAGCTCTTGTTGTAATGCGTTAATTCAACGCACTACTCCGATAAAATCAAATGATCCTGGGCGGTTAACCTTACCGGTGTCTATTGGAAATGTTCACATAGGCAAAGGTTTGGTAGATACCGGTTCTAGCATTAATTTGATCCCATTGTCTATGGTGAGAAGATTAGGAATCAACGATTTGAAGCCGACAAGAATGACGTTATCATTAGCGGATAAATCCACGGCTCATCCTCATGGAGTTGCGGAAGACTTGCTTGTCAAGGTTGACAAATTTTGGTATCCTGTTGATTTTATTGTCATAGACATGGAAGAAGATCCTGAGATTCCATTGATCTTAGGAAGGCCTTTTATGAAGACGGCCCGAATGATGATAGATATTGATGATGGCTTAATGAAATTAAGGTATCAAGATGAAGAATTATGTCTTGATCTCTTTGAAGCTATCAAGCATCCGAGTGATGATGATGATTGTTTTAGAATCGATGCTACCAAAAGGGCTATTATGAAAGTGGAGAATCAAATGCACTTGTCGAATCCTCTTGAGAAGACTTTAATGGAAGCTCTTGAAGTTCTCACCAAAGATCAAGAGAAAGAAATTGAAGATTGCTTGAGAAATTTAGAGGCTTGTGATGAGATGAATCCATTTAAAACTCAAATTGAAGAGTTGAAGGATGAACCTAAAGTTGAAGAGCAAAAGGTGGAGTTGAATGTGTTACCGTCTCACTTGAAATACGTATTTCTCGGTGACAATTCTACTAAGCCGGTTATCATTAATAACGGTTTGTCTAGCAAGGAAGAGCATCGATTGAAGGAAGTGTTGACAAAGAATCAAGAAGCAATAGGATGGGTTTTATCCGACTTGAAGGGTATTAGTCCGGCCTATTGTATGCATAAGATTATGTTAGAAGATGATTTTCGGCCCGTGGCACAACCTCAAAGGCGATTGAATCCAACCATGAAAGAAGTGGTTAGAAAAGAGGTTGTGAAGTTATTAGAGGCGGGGATGATTTATCCCATCTCCGATAGCGAATGGGTGAGCCCGGTGCATGTGGTTCCTAAGAAGGGTGGATTGACGGTTGTGAGAAATGAGAAGAACGAGTTGATTCCTTCAAGAGCGGTGACCGGGTGGCGTATGTGTATTGATTATCGGAGGTTGAACCAAGCAACAAGAAAAGATCATTTTCCATTACCTTTTATGGATCAAATGTTAGAGAGGTTAGCCGGAAGAAATTTCTATTGTTTCTTGGATGGTTATTCGGGATACAATCAAATATCAGTGAATCCGGCGGACCACGAGAAAACTGCTTTTACATGTCCTTTTGGCGTTTTTGCATACCAAAGAATGCCATTTGGATTATGTAATGCTCCCGCAACATTTCAAAGGTGCATGCAAGCTATCTTCTCAGATTTGATCGAGAAAAGCATAGAGGTGTTCATGGATGATTTTTCTGTGTACGGGTCGTCATTTGACTTGTGCTTGAAAAACCTTGATGTGGTGATGGAAAGATGTATTGAAACAAATTTGGTTCTCAACTGGGAGAAGTGCACTTTCATGGTAACGGATGGGATTGTTCTTGGCCACAAGGTATCTTCTAAGGGGCTTGAGGTCGATCCGGCAAAAATTGAAGTTATTGAAAAGCTTCCCCCTCCGGTGAATGTGAAAGACATAAGGAGCTTCTTGGGACATGTGGGGTTCTACAGAAGATTCATCAAGGATTTCTCCAAGGTCGCAAAGCCTTTGAGTAATTTGCTCAACAAAGGTATGGAATTTAATTTTGATGAATCATGTCTAAAAGCTTTCCTAGAACTTGAAGCAAATTTGACCACCACACCCATAATTGTCGCTCCTAATTGGTCGCTTGAGTTTGAACTCATGTGCGATGCGAGTGACTATGCGGTTGGTGCGGTCTTAGGCCAAAGGAAGAACAAACAATTCCATGCTATACATTATGCGAGCAAAGTTTTAAATGACGCACAGGTTAACTATGCCACTACCGAAAAAGAATTGCTCGCAATTGTATTTGCATTGGAAAAGTTTCGCTCTTACCTCATTGGTTCTAAAGTGGTGTGTTATACTGATCATGCCGCAATCAAATATCTTCTCACCAAGCCTGATTCAAAACAGAGGCTTATTCGGTGGATTCTTTTGCTTCAAGAATTTGATCTTGAAGTGAAAGATAAGAAAGGTACAGAAAATTTGATTGCGGGTCATTTGTCTCGGTTAGTGAATACCGAGGTGACAAACAATGAAAAAGAAGTGAGGGAAGAATTCCCCGATGAAAAACTGTACATGGTACAAGAAGTTAGACCCTGGTTCGCAGATATGGCTAATCACAAAGCATCTGGCTGGATACCGGAGGATCTAACTTGGAATCAAAGAAAAAAGTTTTTAAACGATGCCAATTTTTATGTTTGGGACGAGCCTCACTTGTTTAAGTTGAGCAGTGACAATCTTTTGAGAAGATGTGTCGCGGATGAGGAAACTAAAAGCATTTTGTGGCATTGCCACAATTCGCCGTATGGTGGTCATTTTAATGCTTTGCGTACGGCCACAAAAGTCCTTCAATCGGGATTTTGGTGGCCTACTTTGTTCAAAGATGCTTACCACCATGTTGCCTCATGCGACAGTTGTCAACGAACTGGTGGAATAGGGAAAAGAGAGGAAATGCCCCTCCAAAGTATTGTAGAAGTAGAAGTATTTGATTGTTGGGGCATTGATTTTGTTGGACCCTTCCCTTCCTCTATGTCAAATGAATACATCTTGGTAGCTGTGGATTACGTGTCTAAGTGGGTGGAAGCGATTGCTTCACCCAAAGCGGATGGTAAGACCGTGATAAAATTTTTGAAGAAAAATATATTTTCGCGGTTTGGCACGCCAAGAGTGTTAATTAGTGATGGTGGATCTCATTTCTATAATGCCCCGCTTGAAAAAGTGTTGGAGCAATATGGAGTAAAGCACAAGGTGGCTACTCCATATCATCCACAAACTAATGGGCAAGTTGAGAGGACCAATAGAGAAATTAAGAGAATTCTTGAGAAAACTGTGTCTAGCTCTAGGAAGGATTGGTCAATGAAGCTTGATGAAACCTTGTGGGCATATCGGACCGCTTTCAAAGCACCGATCGGTCTTACACCATTCCAAATGGTGTATGGTAAAAGCTGTCACCTTCCCGTAGAACTAGAACATAAGGCATATTGGGCCTTGAAGCTTTTGAATTTTGACCACAAGTTGTGTGGAGAGAGAAGAAAAATCCAATTAAATGAGTTGGAAGAGATGAGATTGCATGCCTATAAGTCTAATTCGATTTACAAGGAAAAGACCAAATTCTATCATGATAGTAAGATTAGAATTAAAGATTTTAAGGTAGGACAATTGGTGTTACTCTTCAATTCCCGGTTAAGACTTTTTCCGGGAAAGTTGAAGTCTAAATGGTCCGGACCGTTTTTGGTCAAAGAGGTTAGAAGCCATGGGGCTATTGTGATAGAGGACCAAAAATCAAAGCAAGAATGGGTAGTTAATGGTCAGAGGTTGAAGGTTTATCGAGGAAGCGATTTTAATCGTGAAACTTGTGTTTTATCGTTTGGTGATCCTTGATTGCCTTTGACCGTCGAGCTGACCGACGTTAAACAAAGCGCTTATTGGGAGGCACCCCAATTTGTAAATATTCAGCTTGTTTTATGTGTTTTTTACCGTTTATGTTTTTTGCGTTCTGGTCGAGCCAAAATCAGTCTACCGGTAAAGTTACACTTGCTGGTAGAAGAAAATTTTTTCTGTGTTCTGTCAAGGGCGCTTAGCGCGCTCTAGCCCGCTTAGCGCGCTTTTGAAATTTTGGAACCCTTAGTTCCAGAGAGATGCGCGCTTAGCGCGCTTCTGACCCCGCTTAGCGCGGGTGGGTTTTCAAAAAAAACATATTTTGATTTTTGGGCCCTTTGTCCTTGACCCGGCCCAGCACGAATTCTGGGTGAGGGAGGTAGGGTTTTGAGGTTTTGTTGCCTCATTTCTCCCATTTTCTTCTCCTAGCTTTCTTTCTTCCATTGTTTTCTTTTTGTCTTTGCTAATTAACCAAGGGTTTTTGCTCTTTCTTCATCATCACCAAGGTATTATCATCTTCTTATTATTATTATTTCTTTTTCTCTTATGCTTGCATTATATATATTAAGGTTTAGATTGAGATTAGGAATAAAAATGATGTGGTTAGGGTTTTGTTTATTGAAAACATAGTATAGATCATGTTCTTGTGCCTTATATTGTGTTTAATCTGAATTTGGGTGTTGTTGAAGCATGGATGAAACCCTGGTTCGCAGGGGATTTTTTCTGCAAATCGCAGAGCCCGCTTAGCGCGGTAGGCGCGCTTAGCGCGGTCTGGGGATTTCAGAAAAATCCCCTCTTCTCCCTGTTTTTGTTTGATGCAGGGGGAGTGATCTTGTGCTTTAATTCTTACTAGGTCTGTTTATTTTTGTTATGTATTGTGTTAACATATTTGTTTTTGTGTTGCTATTTCCTTAATCATTTCAGATGGGACCGAAATTCCTAGGCTCTAAGAAAAGAAAGACCGGAACCGAAGGCGGCAGTTCTTCTCAAGCACCTAGGGCTATTCCGTTTAATCAAAACCGTTTTAAGAGTCATGTCCAAGAGGAGAGGTACAAGAAGTTAGAGGTTAGGACATGGTGGCCAGAGCGAATTGTGAGGATCAATCCTGAGGGAACCTATGGGTGGTGTCATAGCACCATTGAGGAGTATGGTTGGCTTAAACTTTGTGAGCCTGCACCTAAGTTTCATTTGGAGATTGTAAGAGAGTTCTATACTAATGCCGTGCCAAATGAGGAATTTCCGGTTGAAGGTGTTCCCTATGAGTTCAAAACTTGGGTGCGTGGTAAGGAAATCGACTTTTCTCGTCAGGCAATCCGTGAATTTCTTGGAACTCCATTGCCTTTTGAGGATGGTGAGATTTGTGGGTATCATGTGCAATTGGCACGGCGAAATTTTGATTGGGAGCATCTGAGGGAGGTTTTGTGTATTAGTGGGCATTCTTATGATCTTAATCCTTCACAACAGCCCCAGAAGTTCTCTAGAAAAGTGTTGACTACTAATGCTCAGGTTCTCATGTCGGTGGTCCTTCTTAATTTAAGGCCTAGGAGTCACACTTCCTCTTTGCCTGCTGAGTCTGCTGCACTGGTTGCTCGTATGATTGAGCATGAGCCAATTGATATTACTCGCATTATTGCGAATGAGCTGAAGAGGGTTGCTTTGAGTGGAACTCGGCATGGTGATCGTGCTCCCTGCAAGCTGATTTTTCCTGGTTTGATCATGAATCTGTGCAAGAAAGCAAGAGTGCAGATTCCTTCTGAGGGTCTTGTGTCTATTGACACTTTTATTGATGACATTTTTATTGAGCGTTATTGTTTATCCAGGTTGACTGCTGTTCCTGTTGCTGCTGCTCGCCCTGCTCGCCGCCGTAGTAATCCTGATAGAGAGGAGAACTTGGCATTTCATATGGCGCATCAGAGAGCATTCATGTTTTTGCATGATTTTATGTCTCAGTTGAGGTTGCAGATGATGGAGCCTCATGTGGCTCATCCGTGGAGTTCTCGCCAAGACTTGGTGGATTATGCTAATTGGCCTGAGGTCAGTCCATTTCCTGAGGAGGAGGAAGGTGGCGAGGATGAGAATGTGGAAGAAGATCTCCAGGATGAGGATGAGTAGTTCTTTTTGGTTGATGCTTAGTATTTTCATTAGTATTTTTAGTGCTAGTTGTTATTTTATTTTATTTTGACTTAAGTATTGTTATGTTTTGTTCCATCCTTCTAAAGGATGAGGTATTTTGGATCTTAGGCATTGCTATGCCTTTTGGATATTTTGACACCTTTTGGTGTTTGTTTTTAATTTATTAAAGTTTTTAGTTTAATTGCTTTATATTTCTATATACTTTTGCAATTGTGTTTTAAATTTTTGTTTGTTGTTCTTGTGAAAGTGCTTCCTGGATGAAGCAAGCTTTTACACCCAATTGGGGCGGTGATGATATAATGTGAAATTAGTACGTACAAGGTACATTTTTATCGTTTCTTTAATATACCATGAATTAGATACTTGTAATTGTACAAATTAGATGTCATATTTTCTTTAGCAAATCTAGTTCAATATTGAATCATTTTAGTTCTAAAACTAGTGTGAGGAGCCTTTCCATTGTACATATATATATTATTTTGTGATTACCAACAATGTGCGTTTAACTCGTGTTTATTATGTTTAATCTTGCGTTTTTTATTTTAATTGTGTAAAGCATGAAAGTGATCAAAGCATTTTGTTTCGCATTTCGAGTATAACTTCTCTACCATATATAACCTACCCGGTGAGTGTGTGAGCATTTGATAACCACTTTGAGCCATTTTTGCCAAGATTCAAGCGGTATCAATTCCTTGTCTATATTTGCCGATTTTTTATATGAATCTTGATGATTTTCTTTCAACCTTGAAGAGTACCATTAATTGTGGTTAGGAATGTTTCCTTTTCGCCTTAGAATAGAGAGCATTCGTGATTATGTGGTGGTAATATTCAAGTTGGGGAGAATATAAAAAAATTATTTTGGTTGTATTGGTAGTAAGAAGTAAATAAGTGATTGCTCAAGAGAAAAAGAAAGAGAAAAAGAAAAAGAAAAAGAAAAAGAAAAAGAAAAAGAAAAAGAAAAAGAAAAAAAAAAGGGCTTTGTATATAGCTAGTTCCTTTAAATTAAGAAGGTGAACTCTTGGGCAATAAATTTGTGTGAGTGGTTGATAAGGATATGTGGATATAATTGTATTTGAATGCTCTCTTAGGTATTGACCCTTTCGTTTCAATGGCCTTGAGAAATGACACTTCTTTGTTAACCAAGCCAAGATACAACCCAAAAGTCTTTGTGATTCTTGCTTTTACGCTTTTTATATAAATGTTGTGTAGATGAATGCATAATTAATTCTGGATGTTGGCGACATTGTTGTGTGAGTGTTAGGTCCTCAATTGTGTCTCTTACTAGAGAAGTGTGTAGGTTGTGATTCAATTTTGAACTTATTTTGTTTTAGGAACTGTTTACATCAAAGGTGTATTTAGTATTAGTATCTCAATCATGGTATTTGAAGGATAGAAAAACACTTAGAAAGGGGGGTTTGAATAAGTGTAGCTTTAAAAACTTGACCGATAAAAATAAATTGCACAGTTATTTTTATCCTGGTTTGTTGTTAACTAAACTACTCCAGTCCACCCCCGCAGAGATGATTTACCTCAACTGAGGATTTAATCCACTAATCGCACGGATTACAATGGTTTTCCACTTAGTCAGCAACTAAGTCTTCCAGAGTCTTCTGATCACACACTGATCACTCCAGGAACAACTGCTTAGATACCCTCTAAGACTTTCTAGAGTCTTCTGATCCACACGATCACTCTAGTTACAACCTGCTTAGATAACCTCTAAGACTTCCTAGAGTATTCTGATCCACACGATCACTCTAGTTCCTTACAACTTAATGTAATCAAATCTAAGAGTATTACAATTGCTTCTTAAAAGCTATAATCACAAACAGTGATATTTCTCTTATCGTTTAAGCTTATTCTCACTAATATATTACAACAGCAATGTAGTGAGCTTTGATGAAGATGAAGATTCTGAGCTTTGAATAGAACAGTGTTTCAGCAAGTTAATATTCACAGAGTCGTTAAGAATTGATAACCTTGCTTCTCATCAGAACTTCATATATATAGGCACTTGAGAAGATGACCGTTGAGTGCATTTAATGCTTTGCGTGTTCCGTACAGCATCGCATTTAATGTTATACGCTTTTGTCAACTACCTCGAGCCTTGTTCACGCTGTGTCTACTGACGTTGCCTTTAATAGCTTCTAACGTTCCTTTTGTCAGTCAGCGTAGCCTGCCACTTGTACTTCCTTCTGATCTGATGTTTGTGAATACAACGTTTGAATATCATCAGAGTCAAACAGCTTGGTGCAAAGCATCTTCTGATCTTCTGACCTTGAAGTGCTTCTGAGCGTGATACCATCAGAACTTCAGTGCTTCTGATCTCATGTTCTTCTGATGCTTCCATAGACCCATGTTCTGATTCTGCTTCGACCATCTTCTGATGTCTTGCCAGACCATGTTCTGATGTTGCATGCTGAACCCTTGAGAGACAAAGCTTCTGAGCGCTGAATTATGCATACTCTTTATATATTTCCTGAAAAGGAAATTGCATTGGATTAGAGTACCATATTATCTTAAGCAAAATTCATATTATTGTTATCATCAAAACTAAGATAATTGATCAGAATAAATCTTGTTCTAACAATCTCCCCCTTTTTGATGATGACTAAAACATATATAAATGATATGAATTTGCGATCAGAAAGAGCAGACGGCAAAAGACAAATTACACAGCTATAGCATAAGCATGTGAATATGTCTCCCCCTGAGATTAACAATCTCCCCCTGAGATAAATAATCTCCCCCTGAAATAAATACTCGAAGAACTTTAATAAAAGACTTCCCTGATTATTTCGGTAGAGACGATCACATAAGCTTCTGTCTTCAGAGAATTCATAGCTTCTGACTTCTGCTTCCATTGGACAGCTTTAGAACTTGAATTTCTTTAGATCCCTAGAACACTCATAGCTTCTGATTCCTGCTTCCATTTAGGACAGCTTCAGAACTTGAATTTCTTTGATCATCAGAACATTCACAACTTCTGATTCCTGCTTCCATCTAGGACAGCTTCAGAACTTGAATTTCTTTGATCTTCAGAACATTCACAGCTTCTGATTTCTGCTTCCATTTAGGACAGCTTCAGAACTTGAGTTTTCTGGATCTTTAGAACATTCACAGCTTCTGATTTCTGCTTCCCTCGGATAGCTTCAGAGCTTTGAATTTCTACCAACATCACTTCATGCTAGATTTGTATCAGAACATTGTTGAATGTACCAGAGCATCATCAGAGCATCTCTACATCCTGAAATGTTACAGAACAAAACTAAACGACAAAAGTCAGCATGAACGAGTCAGAACATAAAATGTATATTAGAACACATGATATGTATCAGAGCCATATAGGCTAAAATAATGTATCAGAGCAAATAGAATTTTGTCAGAACAAATAGACAAATATGGATCAAATTCTATTATCAGTGCTTCTGATTCTGAAGCTTGACAGCACTCAGCTTGCTTCAGTTTCCATAAGCTTATTCTTTTTACAGAATAACGCTTCTTATGGTTTTGCTTCTTGTGTTTGCTTTGAAGATTTTCTTCATTTCTTTATACCTGCAAAACACTTAAACCATATAGAACTTGCAGTTCTTGTTAGTAAATGTGTGGGAGCTTTACCCAGCAACTGATAGATTAATCAAATCATTTATCATTTATCTTCTCCCCCTTTTTGTCATAACATCAAAAAGAATATTTCAAAAGATTCAGATGTATAAAACGACAAATAAAATCACTGGAATGTAAAAACAAAGAAACTTTTCATTGATAATCAAAAGATATTACAAAAGGTTCTTATGTTTAACAAGATGAGAAACATTCCTAGCAAATACATAAAAAGTCATCCCAAGAGGAAATGACTACAAAAATTAAAAACAAAACCCTAGCAAGACACATTCTGTGTCAACCCATCAAGAATCCCTGTGGTCTTCTTGTCTTTCCAGACTAGAACTCCACTGTAGGAGAGATCCAAGAGACCAAAGAGGAAGAGAGGGACAGTTCACAGACAGAGAACTGCTGTTGCAAACGAGGCTTTCTCTTAACATAGAAGTTAAGAATATCATTCTTAACCTCTTCCCATAACTCAAGAAAGTCTTCTGTCTTTGGGTGAAAGTTGATAACAACATCAAAGAAGAGGTCTGACTTGAGAGGTATTAGGAGAACCATCCCGAGATATGCATAGATCTGCCGCCTTTGAGTCATAGATCTTCAACAGGCTTAGAGCATGATTAAGAGATCCAGACAAAGGATTCAAGATGAACGCTAGGTTTGAACTAGGATTTTTTAAAGAAAGAAAAACTTTGTTTGAGCAAGAGAAAAAAAAGGAGAGAGAGAGAGAGAGAAAACTTGACGAGGAATGCAAAGGAACGGAGGATTTAAATAGACTAAAAAAATGAAAAAGTACAATAAAGAAAATGGTGAAAAACAATTAATGTTACATGACAAGACGGGAGAGAGATTTTGACAAAAGATAAGATACACACAGTTACCTATGGTCGGCGTCCCTTCAACTGCACACACGCTTATCCATGAACAGTGAAGACGGGTTTACCATCCCGAGATAAAACTTTACAGCTGTTTTGCTTTAAAAGAGGTTCTGAATCAACTTAGACAATGAAACGTTAGTAATAACCGAATCATAATTTCTAAAAGATTTCAATCAGAACTTCTGATTAAAAAATAATCCACTTTCATTTCAGAAGATACTCATACATAAGAACTTCTCATCTTCTCATTCTGGGCATAAATCCATACTGATGTTCTTCAGAATGAACTTAAACCTATCTTCAGCCAGGGGTTTTGTAAAGATATCAGCCCATTGATGGTCTGTATCCACAAAGTTTAAAGATAGAACACCCTTCTGAACATAGTCCCTTATGAAATGATGTTTAATCTCAATATGTTTAGCTTTTGAATGAAGAATAGGATTCTTAGATAAACATATAGCAGAAGTATTATCACAGAATATAGGAATGTTACTCCCATATATCTGATAATCTTCTAGCTGACTCTTCATCCAGAGCATCTGTGTACTGCAACCAGCAGCAGCGACATATTCTGCTTCTGTTGTTGATAGAGCAATAGTTGCTTGCTTCTTGCTATACCAGGAGATCAAATGACTTCCAAGAAATTGGCAACTTCCTGAAGTACTCTTTCTTTCAATTCTGTCTCCAGCATAGTCAGCATCGCAGAATCCTACTAAGTTGTATTCTTTAGATTTTCTGTAAACTAAGCCAACATTAGTAGTACCTTTCAGATACCTTAGAATTCTCTTAACAGCAGTTAAATGAGATTCTCTAGGATCTGATTGGAATCTAGCACACAAACAAACACTGAACAGAATGTCAGGTCTAGAAGCAGTCAAATATAGAAGAGATCCAATCATACCTCTGTATAACTTCTGATCTACCTTCTTACTTACCTCATCCTTACCTAGGATGCATGTTGGATGAATAGGAGTTTTGGCTTCTTTGCAGTCTAGAAGATTAAACTTCTTCAGAAGTTCCTTCACATACTTGGTTTGGTGAACATACGTTCCTTCTGATGTTTGATTTATTTGTATTCCAAGGAAATACTTGAGTTCTCCCATCATGCTCATTTCAAACTCAGCCTGCATAGACTCAGCAAACTCCTTTCCAAGTGTAGCATTAGATGTTCCAAAAATAATATCATCTACATATATTTGACAAATTAAAATATCCCTTTTAAAGGTTTTACAAAAGAGAGTAGTGTCCACTTTTCCTCTAGTGAAACCATTATCCAGAAGGAAAGAACTTAAGCGTTCATACCAAGCTCTGGGAGCTTGTTTCAATCCATACAACGATTTCTTTAGTTTAAAAACATGATTAGGAGACATGGAGTCTTCAAAACCAGGAGGTTGATGGACATAAACTTCTTCATCTATATAACCATTTAAGAAGGCACTCTTAACATCCATCTGATAGAGAGTGATGTTATGTTGAGTGGCAAATGAAATTAGTAGACGAATAGATTCTAACCTGGCCACTGGTGCAAAGGTTTCTGTATAGTCAATCCCTTCTTGCTGACTATAACCCTGAGCCACCAGTCTGGCTTTGTTCCTTACCACTTCACCTTTCTCACTGAGCTTGTTTCTGAAGACCCATTTTGTACCGATTATATTGAATCCATCTGGTCTAGGAACAAGATCCCAAACATCATTCCTTGTAAACTGATTCAGTTCTTCTTGCATAGCAATTATCCAGTCTGGATCTTCTAGAGCATGATCAACAGAAGTTGGCTCGATCAAAGATACAAGACCTAATTGACAGTCTGCATTGTTCTTAAGGAATGCTCTTGTTCTGATTGGATCATCCTTCTTTCCAAGAATGACATCTTCTGAATGACCAGAGATGAGTCTGGATGATCTTCTGACAGATGGTTCTTCAGAAATGCTTAGATTCTCCAGAGAAGCTGATACTTGATCTTCAGATTCTTTGCTTCTGAGAAGCTCTGCTTCTGATGCGTTGCTTCTTGGCTCAACAACTTCTGATATATCAATATCACAATCTGCAAAATTATCAAACTGCTTTGGTTTTTCAGAACCAAGCTTATCATCAAACCTGATATTGATTGATTCTTCTACAATCAATGTTTCAGTATTGTATACTCTGTAGCCTTTTGAGCGTTCAGAATATCCAAGAAGGAAACATTTTTGTGCTTTGGAATCAAACTTACCAAGATGATCTTTAGTGTTCAGAATAAAGCATACACATCCAAAAGGATGGAAATATGAAATGTTGGGCTTTATATTCTTCCACAATTCATAAGGAGTCTTATTTAGAATAGGTCTGATAGAGATTCTATTCTGAATATAGCATGCAGTGTTTATTGCTTCTGCCCAGAAATGCTTAGCCATATTGGTTTCATTGATCATGGTTCTGGCCATTTCTTGCAGAGTCCTATTCTTTCGTTCTACAACTCCATTTTGCTGTGGAGTTCTAGGACAAGAGAAATCATGGGCAATACCATTTTCTTTGAAGAACTCTTCAAAGAATCTGTTCTCAAATTCACCACCATGATCACTTCTGACCTTTATGATTTTACACTCTTTTTCAGATTGAATCTGAATGCAGAAATCAAAGAACACTGAATGAGACTCATCCTTGTGTTTCAAGAATTTTACCCACGTCCAGCGGCTATAATCATCTACGATGACTAATCCATATTTCTTCCCTCTGACAGATGCTGTTTTGACTGGGCCAAACAGATCAATGTGCAAGAGTTCTAATGGCCTTGAGGTAGAAACAACATTCTTGGACTTGAATGCAGGTTTGGAGAACTTACCCTTCTGACATGCTTCACAAAGAGCATCTGATTTGAATTTCAGATTAGGGAGTCCTCTGACAAGATCCAGTTTGTTAATCTGAGAAATCTTTCTCAAACTAGCATGACCTAATCTTCTGTGCCAGACCCACTGCTCTTCAGAAACAGACATAAGACAAGTCACCTTCTGACTCATAAGATCTTGCAGATCTGTCTTATAAATGTTGTTCTTCCTCTTGCCTGTAAATAGGATTGAGCCATCCTTCTGATTTACAGCCTTGCAAGACTTTTGATTAAAGATTATATCATAACCATTGTCACTCAATTGACTGATAGATAAGAGGTTATGTGTTAATCCTTCTACAAGAAGTACATTAGAAATGGAAGGAGAGTTACCAGACTTTATAGTTCCAGAGCCAATTATCTTGCCCTTCTGATCTCCTCCAAACTTGACTTCTCCTCCAGACTTAAGCACCTGGTCTTGGAACATAGACCTTCTTCCTGTCATGTGTCGTGAGCATCCAGAGTCCAGGTACCACGACATGTTGTGCTTTGTCCTTTTTGCAGCCAAGGATATCTGCAATAGGAATAATCTTATCCTTAGGTACCCACATTTTCTTGGGTCCTTTCTTGTTAGATTTTCTCAAGTTCTGATTGAACTTGGGTTTAACATTGTAAGCAATAGGAGGAACAGCATGATAATTCTTAATGTGAGTTTCATGATATTTCCTAGGTTGTGTCACATGCTTCTTAGTGTGTGTAATGTGAAAACTTTGAGCATGTGAAGTGTGCCTAATATCATGTGAGTGGCCATACTTGAACTGATCATACAATGGCTTGTATGTGATTTTCATCTTATCAACAGGTTCAAGTTTGTATGGGGTTTCACCCTCAAAACCAATGCCAACTCTACTGTTTCCAGACACAGCATATATCATAGAAGCTAGCTGACTTCTGCCAATACTTCTAGATAAGAACTTCCTGAAACTTAAATCATATTCTTTCAGAATATGGTTTAGACTAGGAGTGGATTTTTCTGAATTAGAAGGAGATCCAACATTATTGGATAATTTTAAAACTTTTTCTTTTAATTCAGAATTTTCCAACTCAAGCTTCTTCGTTTCAAATTCAAATAGCTTTTTCAGCTTTTTGTATTTGAGACTAATCTGAGACTTGAATTCCAGAAGTTCTGTTAGACTGGAAACTAACTCATCTCTAGTAAGTTCAGAAAATACCTCTTCAGAATCTGATTCTGATGTAGATTCTGATCCGTCATCTTCTGTCGCCATCAGCGCACAGTTAGCCTGCTCATCTTCAGAGTCTGAATCATCTTCTGACTCATCCCAGGTTGCCATAAGACCTTTCTTCTTATGAAACTTCTTCTTGGGATTTTCCTTCTGAAGTTTTGGACATTCATTCTTGAAGTGTCCAGGCTCATTGCATTCATAGCACATGACCTTCTTCTTGTCAAATCTTCTGTCATCAGAAGATTCTCCACGTTCAAATTTCTTTGAACTTCTGACGCCTCTGAACTTCCTTTGCTTGTTCTTCCAGAGTTGATTTAGCCTTCTGGAGATCAAGGACAGTTCATCTTCTTCTTCGGATTCTGATTCTTCAGGATCTTCTTCTCTAGCCTGAAAAGCGTTAGTGCATTTCTTGATATTGGATTTTAATGCAATAGACTTACCTTTCTTTTGAGGCTCGTTTGCATCCAGTTCAATTTCATGACTCCTCAGGGCACTGATCAGCTCTTCCAAAGAGACTTCATTTAGATTCTTCGCAATCTTAAATGCAGTCACCATAGGACTCCATCTTCTGGGTAAGCTTCTGATGATCTTCTTTACGTGATCAGCCTTGGTGTATCCCTTGTCAAGAACTCTCAATCCAGCAGTAAGAGTTTGAAATCTTGAAAACATCTTTTCAATGTCTTCATCATCCTCCATCTTGAAGGCTTCATATTTCTGGATTAGAGCAAGAGCTTTAGTCTCCTTGACTTGAGCATTTCCTTCATGAGTCATTTTCAAGGACTCATATATGTCATAGGCCGTTTCCCTGTTAGATATCTTCTCATACTCAGCATGAGAGATAGCATTCAGCAAAACAGTTCTGCATTTATGATGATTCCTGAAAAGCTTCTTCTGATCATCACTCATTTCTTGCCTTGTCAGCTTTACGCCACTGGCATTTACCGGATGTTTGTAACCATCCATCAGAAGATCCCATAGATCACCATCTAGACCAAGAAAGTAACTTTCCAGTTTATCTTTCCAGTATTCAAAGTTTTCACCATCAAATACCGGCGGTCTAGTATAACCATTGTTACCGTTGTGTTGCTCAGCAGAGCCAGATGTAGATGTAGACTTTGCAGTTTCATCAGCCATCTTTTACTGAAGCATTTTTCTCTTCCTGAATCTTTTCTAAACACGGTTAAGTGCTTGCACCTTAGAACCGGTGCTCTGATACCAATTGAAGGATAGAAAAACACTTAGAAAGGGGGGTTTGAATAAGTGTAGCTTTAAAAACTTGACCGATAAAAATAAATTGCACAGTTATTTTTATCCTGGTTTGTTGTTAACTAAACTACTCCAGTCCACCCCCGCAGAGATGATTTACCTCAACTGAGGATTTAATCCACTAATCGCACGGATTACAATGGTTTTCCACTTAGTCAGCAACTAAGTCTTCCAGAGTCTTCTGATCACACACTGATCACTCCAGGAACAACTGCTTAGATACCCTCTAAGACTTTCTAGAGTCTTCTGATCCACACGATCACTCTAGTTACAACCTGCTTAGATAACCTCTAAGACTTCCTAGAGTATTCTGATCCACACGATCACTCTAGTTCCTTACAACTTAATGTAATCAAATCTAAGAGTATTACAATTGCTTCTTAAAAGCTATAATCACAAACAGTGATATTTCTCTTATCGTTTAAGCTTATTCTCACTAATATATTACAACAGCAATGTAGTGAGCTTTGATGAAGATGAAGATTCTGAGCTTTGAATAGAACAGTGTTTCAGCAAGTTAATATTCACAGAGTCGTTAAGAATTGATAACCTTGCTTCTCATCAGAACTTCATATATATAGGCACTTGAGAAGATGACCGTTGAGTGCATTTAATGCTTTGCGTGTTCCGTACAGCATCGCATTTAATGTTATACGCTTTTGTCAACTACCTCGAGCCTTGTTCACGCTGTGTCTACTGACGTTGCCTTTAATAGCTTCTAACGTTCCTTTTGTCAGTCAGCGTAGCCTGCCACTTGTACTTCCTTCTGATCTGATGTTTGTGAATACAACGTTTGAATATCATCAGAGTCAAACAGCTTGGTGCAAAGCATCTTCTGATCTTCTGACCTTGAAGTGCTTCTGAGCGTGACACCATCAGAACTTCAGTGCTTCTGATCTCATGTTCTTCTGATGCTTCCATAGACCCATGTTCTGATTCTGCTTCGACCGTCTTCTGATGTCTTGCCAGACCATGTTCTGATGTTGCATGCTGAACCCTTGAGAGACAAAGCTTCTGAGCGCTGAATTATGCATACTCTTTATATATTTCCTGAAAAGGAAATTGCATTGGATTAGAGTACCATATTATCTTAAGCAAAATTCATATTATTGTTATCATCAAAACTAAGATAATTGATCAGAACAAATCTTGTTCTAACAGTATTATTTTAGCAAGGGTGAAATGTTACTTGTGTGCTTATGGAATTTGAACCACCCAATTGTTTTTGTCTTAGCTTGTGATTTCTTGGTTGTATTTGTTTTGTTTGAGGACAAATAAAGGTTTAAGTTGGGGAGAGTTGTTAGTTACCAATTTGTGTAATTATCTTAGGTAATTTTTGGTAACTTTCAAGTCTTTTTGTGGTTAATAGTAGTATTTTATTATCATTTGGTATATATTTATTCTTATATTTATATTATTGTTGAATAGTTTTTATCTTTGCAATCTATGTTGGATTTTGTAGTTTTTTTTAGATAATTGGAAGCTTAGACCATGGAAAAAGGATTTTGATGATGTTCCTAGACCAAAGCCAAGGGTTGCTGAAAAGTGGAAGCGCGCTAAGCGAGGTTGAGCCCGCTAAGCGCAGTTTTGAAGAAAAGAAGGAAGTTCTGGCAGAGAGTTCCGCGCTAAGCGAGGTCTGGAGCCCGCTTAGCGCGGTTGGGAGGTTTAAGCAATTTTTGATGGCGCGCTTAGCGGGCTACACCGCGCTAAGCGCGGCCTGCGAAACTTTGTTTATTTGATTAGGGGCCAAATCACTTTGAGATGTATGTAGAGATATTTTAGAGAGAACCAAGAGCATAATACACTGTAGCAAACATAGAGTTGAAGATTGGAAGCCTTGATCGTCGATTAATCGCCTTTAATGCTTGTTGATCTTCATCCTTTCCTTCTTGTGCAAGCTACCATTCTCATGGATAGCTAAATCCCTTTTGTATCAAGATAAAATGTAATCTTCCTAGCCTTTTGTATGTTTTTCTTGTGAATATATGTGTATGAACAAGTGATGATCAATATAGATGGTTTAGTTTGTTTATTAAAGCTTTTTCTTTGGTATAAATTTTTGAGACATCAATGTTTGTATCTAGACCTAACTCATCATCTTTCAAACTATAAGTTGCAGACATGGATTTAGAGTTTGATGTTTACTAAGTATCGGTTTTAAAACGTTATTTGTATTGTTTAAACGGTGGAGAAATCGTCGGTTAAACAATACGGTAAATCTAGCTATATCGTTGCGGACACGGACGATATAGGTGTCGATACGTAATTATATTGATCGTTAGCAAGTTCATAAGCATATATTTATAAGGAAACATACAAACTTAGGTCGATGAAATCGAATCTTGGTGCATTTTCTTTAACTTAGAACCTTCATTAATTTACTCTTTGCTACTAAAGTGACTGAATGACCTTTTGCAAACCTAAAACTAAAGTAACATTAACTCAAGACAAAATAGGCTATAGAACGGCGGTGATATCGCAATAATCCCTGTGGATACGATATAAACGAAAAGTACACCACAATACTCTTTCAACAATTGTACAAATACCACTTGGTTGCAACAGAGAAGGCAGAAGGTGATGATGAACATGTTTTGTACCAAAGACAATATGCATTAAGGTCATACCTCATGTACTTGTTTGGAACAACCATTCTTGTGGACAAAAGTGCAACTTACGTCGATGTAGCCTACTTGATATACTTCATCAATTTAGAGTGTATCCATAAGTGCAACTGAGGGTCCGCGTGTTTGGTTTATCTGTACTCAAAGCTAGGTGAATCTTGTATTTGGCTGACAAGACATGTGATAGAAAGTTTCATGCTATTTACGATAATACATTTGCAATTTTACTATTAATATTTTATAACACTTGTGCTACACCATTACTAATAATTTATCAGAATATTTTTCAGGCATGGATCTTCTCTCACTTTCCTCGTATATTTGAAAGGACACTTAATGATAACAATACTGAGGATTTGCTATGTGCATGCTCTTATATCGTGCTCAAAGAAATCAGGAAATAGAGTCATTTCGAGTGTTTAATGATCGCACTACAACATATGACATGTGTTACTACTCGTTTGACGATCATCATCAAATGAGTTCTTTAGATGACATAGTCTTCTACTCTAAATGGTTAGCTTGTGGTTCGTGCCTAATGTATCCACATTTGCATGAGCAGTTCATGCATAATTTGGATTCCTACAATTTATTCAAAGATATCCATCTATGTCTCCTCCTCTGATAGTCCACCGCAGAGATCTTGACGTCATACTCGATGATTTCTATAATCATCTAGTACCAAAGGATGCATGCAATGTGCCAGCTCTTGATTTATGGGCTACTACATCAACTACATCCAATGGTTCTATAATGTGTTACATTCTTACATGACACAAGATGCTACAGGAGCACCACTTAGGCAGCTCATCAAGATATATTGAAAGAGGAGTATGCTAGGGATGACCACACCCGTGACGGGCTGTGGGTCTATCGATGTATTGTGATGCTGGTTAGGGATGCATTAGAGAGGGGAGATTTTGAGGAAGGTAGTTTTGATACGGTCATCGTACATGCCATCTTAGCTGAGACATAGAATGTCTTGCATTATATGAGGCATATGAGATGCAAGGGGGTCAGATATACACAATAGTTCATTTTTACTTATATTTTGGTAACATTTTTATTATTTGTATTTTTTGAACAAATTATGAATCATGGTAACGTTTTTCAATTAATTGATTAATGCTTATATTTGTACTATTGTTTGAATTTATATATGACATTCTTGAATAACATTAATTTTATGGTGTTATGATATCCTTTATATAAATGGCCTAAAATATAAGTTGATCTACAAATATCAACTTTGGGACAAAAAACCCTCTTCCATCAACTCAAGATGCTTTTAGAGGTTAGTCCAGACATGCACTTAGGAACTCACCCAACAAAATAACACAGAGATGCATTTCTGGAGATGACTCACTTATGATCGGTGTGTAATTAAGGTGTGCCCATATATGCACTTCCAGAAATTGAGAAAGGTAATTGTGTTTCCAAAGGGTAATCCTTCACACATAGGGTGTGGGAAAAGTAACCCCTATATAAATCCTAACATAGTTGGGCCGCTTGAGTAATAACAATCTTAAAGGCCCAAACATTGGCTATTAATATTAAGGAAAAAAACCAAAAAATAAAAAAAATTCAAAGAATAGGATAACATTGTTGAAAAAACATAAGGCATGAGAAATTTGTAGATAGATAAAATAATGAAACTGTATTAACTGTTTCTGGTAATGGCTACAACTATCAGATTCAAACCACTGTTTCCACTATCTCCTTTGCCTAAACAAACCAATTCACCTCTAACTTCATGGCTTTCCCTTCCAATTCCTCGTCCTTTCTCTCATCAACGTGGACTTGTTGCAGTTTCTGTTGCCTTCAACCCACAAGGGAACTTCGATGTCTCTTTATTTGATGATGATGGTAAGAATAATAATACTCATGTTTATTACACCTATTTCATATCATACTCATAATATATATATTTGATGATGATGTTCATTGATTTGGTTCACAGACGAATCTAAAGTTGAACCTCCTATGCCTCCAACAGAAGGAAGATTTAATGTAGTTATTGATAATGATGTTGTTAGTAGACTTGACTTGTCCCCGTTTCAAGCCGCAACAGGCATGAAAAATCCTTTATCTGGTATGCAAGTTACTTATCGAAATTCAAAACTGTTTTTACCGCTATATATTAATGTTCAACACAGTTAACATGGATGATTCTTGGTGGTACTGATGTTACAGTAAAACCACAAGAGTTTCTTGAGCGTTCTATTGGTTTTACCATCAACTATATGAGACCAGACCCTCGCGATCCTCGTGAGTTATCGGAGTATCCGGATATTAGACTATGGTTTGTGAGGCTTGATGCTGCTTATCCTTGGTTGCCGGTTTTGTTGGATTGGAGAGCTGGGGAGCTGGCTCGGTATGCTGCTATGTTAGTTCCACATCAGGTGAGTAGTCTCGTAGTTTTAAATTGCGAATGTGGTTATTATGTGAACCTTGATATGTCAGCAAACTGCGCCTAATGTGACTGCAATTGTGATTTATAAAATTGTATATTGCGGCCGCATTTGCGATTGCAGACCGAAATTTAGAGCTATGAGTGTGAGTAGTAGTTTAGTTGGTATAAAAAATAAGGGAGAGTGCATTTGAATTTGATGGGAACTAACTTGTATATATATTGTGGTTGCAGATGAATATGAAAATGGGAGTTGTTTTTAATCCAGAAGCATTGGAGTTGTTTGTTATGAATAAAGTTTTTATTGTGTATTCATGGTTGAAGCATCACAACATTCCCAAGCCAGAATCAAAGGCAAATGATATGGCAAGAATGCTTGGATTTGGAATTGGATATGAGCTATATGACTTAGTTGAAAATCATCCACTTGAAGAGTGAACAGATTGTTGCATCTCATAGTGTAAGAATCAGTGACTGATGATCCATTCTATGAAGTGTATCATGATAGAATTCACAGTTACTTTGTTTATTCAATCTTATTGTAAATTTATCAGTATTCTTGTTTCTTCATTACAATTTTTTTCATTTTTATAATTTTTAACATATTCATTTACTTCAATTTCACCTCACCAACATCACACAATATCGTCGGAATCACTTTTAATACACAGCGATGCAAGAACTGAGAAGGGATGGAAGTCTGGTTCACCAAAGAATCGGTGCAAACCCACCTTAAAATGACATTTCACACTTCCTTGCTTATCGGACAAGTCAAAAAGAGATGAATAATATCTTCATCTACTGACCAGCAATGCGGGCAGTTCAAGTTATGCAAACCACTCAAACAATTCCCCTCCTTGCCAGATCCCACATTGTAGGTATTAGCAATGGAAGCGAATTAGACCGGGGATTTTCAAAGTTGAAGCTAAATAATTTTAAAAGATAATTTTTCCTTTGTCTTCATAGATGTCATTCAACAAGATTTGTGATAGGAAAATCTCTACGACTAATCATGGATTTAGATCATCTCCATCAATATTTTCTCCTTCTCTTTCCTTCCTCTCTATCTCTCTCTTAATTTCACTCTGACTCATCATAAAAAACATAAAATAATCAAAAAAGAGAATGAGTTTAAGAAAGATAGAGAGGAAGGAGAGGGAAGGAAAAAATATTAATGGAGAGAATCCAAAGTGGTCATTGGTCAATTAAGTGTTATTAGTTGGTTAAAACCGTTCATAATTTAATTATTGAGTGCCCTTACATCAAAAAGTGAGTCTTACAAAATAAATAAGGAAATTTCTTTACTCACCTTCCTATTTTCTTGGTCAGCTCTGGTGAAAAACCCAAAATACTCTCACTTCGGAAATGCATTTCTGAAACGTTTTTTTTTTTTCAAAATTTGTCTTATTTTGGAAAAGCACTTCCGAAAACACGAAAAAAATGTGTTTTCGGAGATGCATTTCCGAAAACACCTTTTTTTGGGAGGGGTGTCTTCGGAGATGCATATCCGAAATATTCCACTGGGGTGACCCCATAGGGAGGTGGGTAAAAAAAAAACCTTGTACACCATATTTATACGATGAACAATATTGTGTTTTTAAAATAAAATATATCATTTATAGAAATTATTTTATTTTAAAATTTCTTTTGTAACACAAATATAAAATTGTGTCTTTAACCAACTTCACCATTACATTTACCATAAAAATATATGTTATTAACTACTTATTTAACTTATATTTTATTAATCATTTTCGCTATTTCATTAATCAATAAAATACATAATAGTACCTATATTAAATAATAAAATGTATTAACCAATATTTACACTCCATTAACGAAATTTTACGATTTAAGAATTTTGTATGTTTTAGTAGTCATTAATATAGTAATGATTTTTATTTTTTATTTAACAAGGTAATGATTTGTATTAATCATTCTTATATATAACATTCTTATATATAACATATAACATTAACCAACGTTTATTTATTGAAAATTTCTTTACCCACCTCCCTATGGGGGTCACCCCCAGCGAAAACCCCACTTTATCCATGCTTCGGAAATGCATTTTCGAAATTTTTTTTTAAAAAATTTTTCCAGATTTCGGAAGTGCATTTCCGAAAAAATCCCAAAAATTTGGATTTTGATTAATTCGGAGATGCATCTCGAAAAAACAAAAAAAAAATCTAAAAATCCCAAAAATTAATTTTAGGATATTAATTAGTTCATATATCATAAATTTGATATAATTTATGAGTAATGAATAATAATAATTATATATTTTGATATAATTTATGAGTTATGAATAATAATTATTATATATTTCTATTCTGATTCATATTTTAAAATTTAAAATAATTTTAATTAAAAAACTAAAATAATTTCACTTATAAAATGAGTTATAATTTTTTATTTATATATTTATATATTTATAATAATCATTATGTATTTAAAAAAAATTAAAAAAATGAGTGTTTTAAGTTATATATTTATATATTTATATAATAATTATTATATATTTATAAAAATTATTATATATTTATATATTTCTATATTTATATAATAATAATTATATGTTAATTATAAATATATTTATATATTTATATAATAATTATAAAATTTAAAAAAATGATTGTTTTAATTTATAATAATTATTATATATTTCTATATTTATATATTAATTATATATTTATATATTTATAATAATTATTATGTATTTAAAAAAAATGAAAAAAATGAGTGTTTTAATTTATATATTTATATAATAATTATAATAATTATTATATATTTATAAAAATTATTATATATTTATATATTTATATATTTATATATTTATATAATAATTATTATATATTAACTATAAATATATTTATATATTTATATAATAATTATAAAAATTAAAAAAATGAGTGTTTTAATTTATAATAATTATTATATATTTATATATTAATTATTATATATTTATATATTATATATTTATATATTTCACTTACAAAATTAATAATTATTATTATATATTTATATATTTCTATTCTGATTCATAATTAAAAATGAGTTATAATTTTTTATTTATTTTAAAAATTAAAAAAAGATTTTGTCTTAATTTTATTTAATGAATAAATTTTATATAATTCAAAATTTACTTATGGAATTAAAATGTTTTTGATTTATATAAGGTAGTAAAATAATTTTTAACTTTAAAATTGTTTAGGAAATTTTGATTCACCTTGATTTTATTGATTCACCTTCATTTTATTGATTCACCTTGATTTTATACCTATTAATTTTATACCTTCATTTTAATTTTTTAATAATTATTGAATTCTTTCGGAAGTATATATCCGAAACATTCCAAGACCAATTTGATCTTGGAATATTTCGGATATGCATCTCCGAAGATACCCCTATCCCAAAGGGATGTTTTCGGAAATGAAAACTCAAAAATGGGTGTTTTCGGAAATGCATCTCCGAAAACATCTTTTTTTTCATGTTTTCGGAAGTGTATTTCCGAAAACACCTTTTTTTTTTCAATAAAAGTACGTTTTCGGAAATGTATTTCCGAAACAAGGGGTATATTGATAAATTCGCCAGAAATGACTAAGAAGGTTATGAGGTGGGTAAAGAAATTTCCGGTGAACAATACATGATGTCAAATTTAGGGGTAAATGACGGTATCCACATACCGTGCCTGTATATGAAATTAGAACAAACTTATTTGTTGAAGTTATAGTTATTTCTATTGAATCATTGATGTGTAAGACCGAGTATTCTTTTTCCTGGTCATTTATTCTAAGATTTGGATTCTTATTTGAGTAAATAAAAAACGAGCATAATCATCATAGTGACAATAAACAGAACCTAAACCCCTTTCATCTTCGTTCTATGTATGTAAAATCTTACATACTTGATCCTTGATGAAGTGGAGAAAGGTAATTGGGACTGCATAAAGACAAGTAGGAATGGGCCAAAAATAGCTCACTTAATGTTCCCTTTCCTGATGACTTATTAATATTTGGCAAAACAATTGTGAGGAAAATGCATAAGGTTCGTGAAGTCCTTGATAAATTATGAGGGATCTCGGATCAAAAGATCAGCTATGAAAAGTACAGCTTATTGTTTTCCAACAATACTGATGGTAAAACTAGGAAGGATCTTTCTATGGTTGCAAGGATAAAGGAAACGAAGAAGCTAGGGTTTTACCTGGGAGTGCCTATCATGGGAAAAAGTCTTAGGTGAAAGATTTTCAGCACATCATCGATAGAATTCAAAACAATCTGGAAATTTGGAAGGCAAAAAATTTATCCATGACAGAGAGAGTTACTCTTGCTAAATATGTTCTCGAAGCCAATCTAGTATATTCTATGTTGAGCTATAGGAAACAATGAGGAAGATAAAAAGCTATTCAAATCTGGTGAAAGATAATTGGATTAATGCATTTGTTCCGCTTGATGGAAAAAAATCATTCTTTTGTGTTTGGCCATCCAATATGAATCACCCGAACCTCTAATTCTGATGCAATAAGGTGCAATGATATTGGCTCGATGGTGGAAGATTATCGCTTCAACAACACTTTTGATGAAACCCGGATTCTTATCTTTTTTTACATGTTCAATCAAGTTAGTAGATCCTCTTCTCCATCGACTCTTTGTCCGTTTGCAAAAGTCTGGCATCAAGTGCTTATGTCAAACATTCGTCCAAGGGAAACAAACATGGAAGTCCTCACAGATGAAGACGAGCATTTTCTGTATTTTCTTGTATTTAACACTTGCATCAAACTTCCAAAGACCATTCTTAACTATCTGAAGGAAACAATTATGGCTTCTTGAAACCAGACAACTTTCATCATTCCTTATGGAAGAGTGTTGTCTGGGCTTTTCTTACAAGCAACAATAATTTATAGGGTCAAAAATGGAATGTTTGCTGATGCTTTAGTTGTAGAATAATGCGAGATGTTCGATTATATTGAGTGATTTCTTTTGTTGTTTCTTCTATTTTTCTGTTTAGTTGTGTTGTTCTCTTCCTGTACTTTCTATTACTCATTAATGAAATTTTATATCTCCTTTATTCTATTGTTTTGGGAAAGCGTGTTCTGATGGAATTGCAAATAGGGAAGCATTCCTTTCCTGCTACCTTCTTATAATTCAAATTATTTTCTAAGTCTTGAGCTCAAGGAGAGCCTCTAAACAAGCTTAAATGAATTTTGGGAGTATAGATCTCAGGGGGAGTTGTCTAAGTAACTCAGAACATGTTTTTATGTGATTTAAATCTAGTATAAATTTTTCATCAAAATACATGGTTTTGTCATCATCAAAAAGGGAGAGATTGTAAGAACAAGATTTGGTTATGCATCTAGCCTTATATTTTTATGATAACATTACGTGATATCTTAGAGAACAATTTATTACTCTAGCGGTTTTTGTCTAGTGTGTAGTTTTTGCTAACATGTTCTGACTCTGAAGAAAAGGCGTGTGACGTCATCAAGTTCTAAAGTCATAACACTCTGACTCTGAAAAAACTAGTGGTGTTTACAGACTCAGTCAAGTTCTATAATGCTTCTATAACAACGGTTCTGATGAACGTTAATGATAGAGCTTCTGATCATGACTCTTGTGGGAGAGCTTTTCGAGACTCCTTTTGCTCTATGATTTTGTTGTTCAAGTTCTGAAGATTCTGAAAACAAGGTTCTGGAAGAACAAGTCCTAAATATTCTGAAGACAGAGATTCTGAAGATCAAGTGATGAAGACTCTGAAGACAAGATTCTAGTTGAACAAGTTCAGAAGACTCTGAAAACTTAGGATCTTCAAGTTTTGGTCCTTTTAAGCATCCTTCATCACAACTATCAGATGCCTATGAAGATTAGAAGATAAGATCAAAATTGGTTTATGTGAGGAAATAGTATAAGGTACATATGTTTCCACTACCCGAATAGGGTGGCGCAAGGACTGTACTATGATATTATGTTGTCGACCAGTCCCTCACTAACCGTTATGGACAAAATAGCTAGAATTGAGTATTCCAATTCTACCCTTCAACAGACTTCTTTTTGGCAATAAAGAGAAGATTGAAGATAGGAAAAAATGTTGCTAATTCACTCTACAAAACATACGTTAAAACGCTACACAATTCCCTTTGATTTATTCTTTGTATAATTTTATAAAGTAAGTGAACTTTTGTTCGTTAACTTGCAGAAAGTGAGTTTTTGTTCATATACTTGCTAAACACTTTTATGTTTTTGATTGTATTCGAACTTGTGTAATCTTCTTTCAAGAAGCATCTTTGTAAATACAACTTTTTGTATTCAACTTGTAAGTTGATATGATAGTTCCTTGAGAGACTGGGGTATAGTCAGATTTCTCAAGAAGACATTGACGGATAGTCTTTGTGGTTTGCAACATTGACAGTTGGTCTTTGTTGTGGTTCTGTAATCAGTTCAGTTATAATGAATTAAGTCCTTGGTGAGAAAGCAAAATCACCTTAACTGGTGGACTGGATTAACTTCGTTTATCGTGAACCATGATAAATACATTTGTGTCATTTATTTTTTATTCTTGTGTTTTTTATTTGTGACTTGGAAAGAATTTAATTTTAAATCTTGAAATTCAATTCAAACTTCACTTTTTGTGTTTCACGCACCTTTATTGACTAGTTTGTTGAGACTTTTTCCATTTTAGAGTATATCTTTAGTATTTTTAATTATTTTTCTTAGTTATTTGTTTTACGTTGTTTTTTGTTTTCATTTGATTTCCTCTTTTGTAATTGGATGAGTATCACTCAATCTCATTCTCAAAATTAATTATTGGTATTTTTTTATAATCAAAATGGCATTTCGAGTCACATGTCATATTTAGGGTTATATAGCTTAAACTATCTAGGATTAGGTCAAAGCCAATTTTTTTAAATATACAATTTTTAAATATAAATTGAATAGTTTTTATAAATTTATTTAGTTAAAAATATTAAGCAACATTTTATTTTAAAAAAATTAAAATTTATCTTATTGACCTATTTTTAAAAATATGAATAATTTTTTATCATTATTATTATATTGTATTTTTTATTTTAAATTAAAAATGATAATTATCTTGGAAAATTGAGAAAATAAATTGAAAACACTTTATATACAGTATTATAAATTTTCTTAAATAAATAATCTCACAAAATTTAAATTTTAAAAAAAAATAATACAAATAAATTTTTAGTCTCATTAATCTTTTCATTTGTTAATTTATTTAAATATTAATGAAATACTTATTTACATGTGTTCAAATAAAATAATTTTAAAATAGACTTATATGTCAATCAAAATATTGAAAAGACTAAGTTCAGACTTTAAAATAAGAATTACAAATTTGACAAAATATAACCCCATTCACACTATTTTCACCTCTACTCACATTCATATCCTTCTTTATCCCATTATTTCTTGTTCTCAAAATCTCAATTTTCAAATTAAAAATCCTTAGGACCACTAAAAAGGAGAATTGAATGTCAATCTTCCCATTATATCTCCTAAAATCAACTTATGCTTCTTATTCAAACACAATCATCGCATTATACATATGTTTTCCGGGCAACAATTTTGGGACAGTGATGGCCATGTGCCCATGCGATATGGACAATTACATGTGACCCTATTCAACTGGTCACAACAAATTGGTATGGAACTATGGATGGTGAGAAATATAGATCCAAATAAAGTATGGAATCCAAGACATAGTTTATTTGTAATTATATATCTATAGTTTTTTTCGGCCTAATTAAGCTAGAATTGGGCAATCATATTGTATACGAAGGGACAATCACATAAAATTCAAAATCTTCCTTTGACTTTTTGCATATGGAGTAGCTATTAAATTTAATTTGTTTTCTTGTGTACAAAATCGGTGACCTATTCTTGCTTTTGTTCTTTGTACATGGATGTAAACTGTAGGGTCTTTAAGCTCTTGCTGCCTCCTCTCTTTTTGTATCCTACCATCTTGGCTGCCTCTTTTATTGAATAAACTTTGGGCATATTTGAATGAGTACATTTATTGAATATTGACTAAGAAAATGTGTTCATCAAGATATCCTTTATTCAATTATGTACGTGTTGTTTACAAAGTATTTATACAATTAGCTAAGTATTATTGAGTAACTTTTAATAAGAGTCTAACAAACTTCTCTTTAACAAACTCTAGGTATTATGTTTCTAATTCTAACTTCCTTTTATTTACACTAATACTCCCTCCACGATTTCAAGGAGGTGGAAGAGATACCACTTTGAGCATGGTCTTCAAGTCTTGAAATGCAATAGAAGACGATGGTTAATTATCTTCAAGTCTTAACATGCAATTGAAGGAAATGGTTAATTATCTTCAAGTCTTAACATGTAATTGAAGGCAGAGGTTAATTAAAATGTCAGCAATTTTGTGTTGGATCCATGACATGACATGTCGAATTCTGAGACTTTTGGCAACCACTCTTTCACAAACAGAATGATATTTAATTTGTTAGAACATAAACGTGAATAGTGAATATAGATGAAAGTATAAAGATACACACAAAAGTTTTGTTCACGCAGTTCGGTCAAATTACTTACGTCTGCGACTATAAAGTAGTTATATCTTATGAATTGCATTGTATTTTGATTATAATGCTACAAGCCACATATATATATATATATATATATATATATATATATATATATATATATATATATATATATATATATATAAAATACAAGGTTTTAGTTTATCTAGAATCTTAAGTCTTAGTTTCCCCTCAACAAAACAATTATCTCGACCCTTAATTATCTCAACAATATGAGTTATTCTCTCAATAACCTATAGTTATCTCAAGAACTAATAATTATCTCAACAATATAAGTTATACTTTCAACAACTCATAGTTATCTCAACAACTCACAATTATCTCAACAATATGAGTCATATTCAACAATCTCCACCTTGGTGAATATTAACCCCTATGAAGACTTCTAGCATAACAATTCGTCTTGGAAACTAGGGAGGTACACCTCCTGCTTAACATTGAGAAACATGTAACAAGTCCAAACAGTGTTTGAACTTGTCACTAGTGATTGGCTTGATCAACATATTAGCTGCATTCTCTGAAGTGTGAACCTTCTGAAGTATTATATGTCCGGACGCTAATAACTCTCTGAACTTGTGGAACCTCGCATCAATATGCTTAGTCCTAGCCAATATAAAGCATGTATGAATAAAAGCACTTGTACCACTGTCTTGGAGACTACTTCAAGTCATACAAAGACCTCTTCAATTTGCAAACAAGTTGGTCATGTCTGAAGGATAGAAAAACACTTAGAAAGGGGGGGTTTGAATAAGTGTAGCTTTAAAACTCTTAAGTTAAAAAAATTTGCACAATGTTTTTTATCCTGGTTCGTTGTTAACTAAACTACTCCAGTCCACCCCCTTGGAGTGATTTACCTCACCTGAGGATTTAATCCACTAATCACACAAGATTACAATGGTTTTCCACTTAGATAACCTCTAAGTCTTCTAGAGTATTCTGATCACAACCTGATCACTCTAGGAACACAATGCTTAGATACCCTCTAAGACTTTCTAGAGAATCCGATCACAACTTGATCTCCTCTAGTTCTTACAAATGAATGTAAACAAATTCTTATAAGAGTTACAGTGCTTCTTAATAAGCTATTATCACAACTGTGATTTTTCTCTTAAGTTTAAGCTTAATCTCACTAAGATATTACAACAGTAATGATGTGAGGTTGAAGATGAAGTTTGAGAGCTTTTAGAATTTGACAGTGTTTCTGTATGTTTGCGCAAAGTGTTGTATTCAGCTTCTCATCAGAACTTCTATTTATAGGCGTTTGAGAAGATGATCGTTGGGAGAATTTAATGCGTTGCGTGATCCGTACAGCATTGCATTTAATGTTTCACTCTTTTGTCAACTACCTCGAGCCTTGCTTTTCCTGCTTTAACTGACTTTGCCTTTAATAGCTTCTAACGTTCCTTTTGTCAGTCAGCGTAGCCTGCCATCTTGTACTTGCTTCTGATCTGATGTTTGTGTAAATAAAGTTTGAATATCATCAGAGTCAAACAGCTTGGTGCAGAGCATCTTCTTGTCTTCTGACCTTGAAGTGCTTCTAGCGTGATACCATGAGAACTTCAGTGCTTCTGCTTCTGATCTCAAGTTCTTCTGATGCTTCAATAGACCATGTTCTGATTCTGCTTGACCATCTTCTGATGTCTTGCGAGAGCATGTTCTGATGTTGCATACTTGAACCTTCTGAGTCAGTGCTTCTTGCGCTGAATTTGTGCATACTCTTTATATATTTCCTGAAATGGAAATTGCATAGGATTAGAGTACCACATTATCTCAAGCAATATTCATATACAATGTTATCAACAAAACTAAGAATATTGATCAGAACAAATCTTGTTCTAACAATCTCCCCCTTTTTGATGATGACAAAAACATATATAAATGATATGAATTTGCAATCAGAATATCAGACGGCTAAAGACAATTACACAGTTATAGCATAAGCATATAAACATAGTGTGCGAATATGTCTCCCCTGAGATTAACAATCTCCCCCTGAGATAAATAATCTCCCCCTTAAATAAATACTAGAAGAAATTTATAAATAAAAGACTTCCCTGAGTATTTTCCAATTCAGTTGAGACGATCACATAAGCTTAGATCTTCAGAACATTCAGAGCTTCTGCTTCTTGCTTCCAATAGGACAGCTTCAGAGCTTTGAATTTCTTCTTGAAACATTGCATGCTAGATTGTATCAGAATATTGTTGAATGTACCAGAGCATCATCAGAGCATCTCTACATCCTGAAATGTTTCAGAACAAACTAAACGACAAAATTCAGAGCATGAATGAATCAGAACACAAAATATGTATCAGAGCATATAGTATGTGTCAGAGCATAAAACAAATTGTATCAGAACACATAAAATGCATCAAAACATAAAATATGTATCAGAGCACATAGAAAAAAAATGTATCAGAACATATAAGGAGCAAGAATGTGTTAGAGCATATTCTATCACAAGAATATCAGAACATTCTTCCTTCTTGCTTCTGATCTTGAAGCTTCACAGCACTCAGCTTGCTTCAATTTCCATGAGCTTGTTTCTATATAAAATTGCTTTTCCCCATGTCTTTGCTTCTCATGTTGAGCTTTTTAGAATGTCTTCAATCCTGCAAAAAACTCAAGGACATAGAACTTGCAAATTCTGTTAGAAGTGTCGAGACTTACTCCCAGCAACTGATAACATAAATCAGATCATTTATCACATTTTCTCCCCCTTTTTGTCATAACATCAAAAAGCATAAAAGATTCAGATGAAAAACAAACAATATGAGAGAAAAGAAGATAATTTTCATTGATTTTATCAGAAGAATTATCAGAAGATACAAAAGGAGATGCAAGAAGACAGATGCAAGAACAAGGAGACAACTAAGACACAAAAGACTACGACTAGCCTAGCTTAGACATAATCTTGGCCAGCATGTCATGAATCCCAGCAGTGCTTTCATTTTGCTTCTTCATGAAGTCTCTAAATTCTTCATGTGCATGATCATGCTTATCCAGGTGAGAAGCAAGAACAGCTTGATTTTGTTGAAGAACCTTGATAGAGTTCACCAGAGCAGAGGGTTCAGCAGAAGAAGATTCATGGCTATCACTCAAAAGGATAGCATTACCAACAATAGCATCTAAAGTGAGAATATCATCTTCAGTAGGATGAATCTCAGCATCTTCCATCTCAATATCCGAGTCTGACTCAGAAACAACTTCAGCATATTCTGGATCAGGGATCTCAGAATCTTCATTCTCCAAAGCTTGAAGAATCTCAGCAAGATTCTTTGGAGGAACGGGAGCAGCAACTTCTGAAGGGTAGACAACTTCAGGAATGACCAAATCTGGTTCCTCCTCAGAAGGATTCATTCTTAGCCAGTTGAATAGCCATTGAAAATCTCCAGTCAGAACCAAATATGGAGGCTTCCATACAACCATAGTCAGACATGGTTCATCTTTCAATTCATCACTTAACTTCTTCTCCTTAAGAGCTCTCCAGTTTATGATGGGATGATAGTACTTGCCATCATCAAGATCCAAGTAGTAACCAGAAGATCCAGATGCTTCAACAACACATCTCCTCTGGATTTTCAGTGCATCATTCCAAAATTCCCTTCTAAAGCGATTCCATAAGCCTCGAGTAGCAACATGATCCAGCTGGGAGTCATGAGCAGCTCTCAGAATTTCCATCCTATTTTTGAACTTTAAGCTGAACAGAGCAAAGTCAATAGGAATGGTGGGTTCAGGAGGGTTAAAGGTGAAGCAATAGTCAGGGTAAAGAAAAGAATAAGGGTTAGAATTTACTTTGTAAGGATCAAAGGAGATCTTCTGCTTTTTAGCTTGCTTAGCTTCTTCTTCTGAAGCTTTTCTCTTCAATCTTGCTTCTTTCTTCTTTTGTTCCTTCTGCTGCAGCTCAACCAGAGAAGGAAGCACTCTTCCTCGAATCCATGCAGGATCAACAGAAGATTGAGCTATTACAGAATTGTTCAGATAACGCTTAACAGCCTTGTTAAGCTCTTCTTTGAACAAGGAAGCAAAGCCTTCAACATGAACCCTTCTGGTCAGAATATCTGGAAATATTCTTGGAACAGAAGTTACCTTCTCAATTAGACGCATCCTTTGTAGATCAAAGCCATTCATAACGTGTCCTTGAATGACACCAAAGAACCTGTACGTTCCAATAGTTCTTAGAGGATCCAACAAGTCACTTTCTATCAGAATGTCTGAAATCATTCCGGTGAAGGGAATAGCATTCTTCTTGAAGTCTGGAAACTTCTTGCGTTCTTCATCTCTTGATTCTTCAATACTTGTTTTCAAATTCTGAAATAGAATGTTTGAGATGTTAACTTCAATCCCTCTTCCAATGCAGAAGAGAGCATACTTCTGATCCGGATTGATGTAAGTTGAGGTAAAAGATCTCTTTCTATGATAGAGAGATCCTAGAATAATCTTAGCCCAGACTTTGTAGAATGGCTTTAACAAACCAGTTTGATGAGATGCAATACCACAAGCATTAGATATTTGTCTCTCAACTGTTGTCCAACAAACTCTACCAGAAAGAGCACCTGTGCTTCCTTCTTCATCATCCAGATTGTACAACTTTCTGATTAATTTCTCAGTTATCACAACTTCATGCCCTAACACGAAGGAGATGATTACAGTTGGGGTAATCGTTGCATGAGCCCAGAAATATTTTACTAATGCAGGATAAATTGGTCCAACCAATCTATCAAGGTAGTTTGACCAGCCTTGTGCCATTGTCTCAGCATCAGTGTTGAAACCATGTAATCTTAGATTTTCAAAATCTACCAAAGATTCACACAGAACTTCTAGTTCAGTTGAAAGAATCGAACATGTCTTCAAGGGAGCATAACCATGCTTGCGATGAACAAGATGAGCAGAAGACATTTCTTCTTTACTTGAGGGACTTGATGAAGAAAGCATGGAGATATACTGAAGGTTCGGTTACGAACTAGGGTTTATGCAGAAAAAGAGAGAGAGAGAGAGAGAGAGAGAGAGAGAGAGAGAGAGAGAGAGAGGAGAGAGAGAGAGAGAGAGAGAGAGAGAGAGAGAGAGAGAGAGAGAGAGAGAGAGAGAGAGAGAGAGAGAGAGAGAGATAAATGAAGAGAGAATGTAAAGAGACTGAAATGAATGGGAGATGAGTATATAAAGGGACGGATTTGAAATGAAATGCAATATGTGGTTGAATGAATATGATTACAGAAAACATGGAATCAAATGCATTTAATGAGAGATGATGTTAGGAGAGATAATGTGAAATTTGAAATGATTTGCAAGGTTACCTAGGGCGGCGTCTCCTCAACTGTACGCATGCTTGTCCAAAAAGAGTGAACACGTGTTCATTTTCTGGAAAACTGGTGACAGCTGTTTTACTATAAAAGAGCTTCTGAATCAACTTAGATAATGAAACGTCAGTGATAATAGAATCAGAACTTCTAATTGATCATCATCAGAACTTCTTATAAGAAGATAATCCAAACATATTTCAGAGCTTATCCATACGTCAGAACTTCTCATCTTCTCATTCTGGGCATAAATCCATACTGATATTCTTCAGAATGAACTTAAACCTATCTTCAGCAAGGGGTTTTGTAAAGATATCAGCCCATTGATGGTCTGTATCCACAAAGTTTAAAGAAAGAACACCCTTCTGAACATAGTCCCTAATGAAATGATGTTTAATCTCAATATGTTTAGCTTTGGAATGTAAGATAGGATTCTTAGATAAGCATGTAGCAGAAGTATTATCACAAAAGATAGGAAATTTTACTCTCATATATCTGATAATCTTCTAACTGACTCTTCATCCAGAGCATTTGTGTGCTACAACCAGCAGCAGCAACATATTCTGCTTCTGTTGTTGAGAGGACAATGGTAGCTTGCTTCTTGCTGTACCAGGAGATCAAGTGACTTCCAAGAAATTGACAACTTCCAGAAGTGCTTTTCCTTTCAACTCTATCTCCAGCATAGTCAGCATCACAAAATCCTACTAAGTTGTACTCTTTAGATCTTCTGTAGACTAAACCAACACTAGTAGTACCTTTCAGATACCTCAGAATTCTCTTAACAGCTGTTAAGGGAGATTCTCTAGGATCTTATTGGAATCTTGCACACAAACAAACACTGAATAAAATGTCAGGTCTAGAAGCAGTTAAATATAGAAGAGATCCAATCATACCTCTGTACAACTTCTGATCAACCTTCTTACTTACCTCATCCTTACCTAGGACACACGTTGGATGCATAGGAGTTTTGGCTTCTTTGCTTTCAGAAAGATTAAACTTCTTTAGAAGTTCTTTCACATACTTCGTTTGATGAACATATGTTCCATCAGAAGTTTGATTGATTTGAATCCCAAGGAAATACTTGAGTTCTCCCATCATACTCATCTCGAACTAAGCCTACATAGACTTAGCAAACTCCTTTCCAAGTGTAGCATTAGATGTTCCAAAGATAATATCATCAACATAAATTTGAAAAATTAAAATATCTTTCTTAAATGTTTTACAGAAGAGAGTAGTATCCACTTGTCCTCTAGTGAAACCATTGTTCAGAAGGAAAGAACTTAGTCTTTCATACCAAGCTCTAGGAGCTTGCTTCAATCCATACAATGATTTCTTTAATTTGAAAACATGTTCTGGAGACTTAGAGTCTTCAAAACCAGGAGGTTGGTGGACATAGACTTCCTCATCTATATAACCATTTAAGAAGGCACTCTTAACATCCATCTGATATAGAGTGATGTTGTGTTGAGTGGCAAAAGAAATCAATAAGTGAATAGATTCTAACCTAGCCACTGGTGCAAAGGTTTCTGTATAGTCAATACCTTCTTGCTGACTATAACCCTGAGCCACCAGTCTGGCTTTGTTTCTTACCACTTCTCCTTTTTCGCTTAGCTTGTTTCAGAAGACCCACTTTGTACCAATGATGTTGAATCCTTTTGGTCTAGGAACAAGATCCCATACATCATTCCTTGTAAACTGATTTAGTTCCTCTTGCATGGCAATTATCCACTCTGCATCTTCTAGAGCTTGATCAACAGAAGTTGGCTCGATAAAAAAGACAAGACCTAATTGACATTCTGCATTGTTCTTAAGGAATGCTCTTGTTCTGATAGGATCATCCTTCTTTCCAAGAATGACATCTTCTGAGTGAGCAGAGGAGAGTCTAGAAGATCTTCTGACTGTTGGCTCTTCAGAAATTCTGAGAATCTCTAAAGACGCAGCAACTTGATCTTCTGATCCTTTGCTTCTGAGATCTTCAGCTTCTTATACTTTGCTTATTGGTTCTTCAGCTTCTGATATATCAATATCTAAATCTGCAAAATTCTCTCACTGCTTTGGCTTTTCAAGACCAAGCTTATCATCAAATCTGATATTGATTGATTCTTCTACAACCAATGTTTCAGTATTGTATACTCTGTAGCCTTTAGAGCGTTCAGAATATCCAAGAAGGAAACATTTCTGTGCCTTAGAATCAAACTTACCAAGATGATCTTTAGTATTCAAAATGAAACAAACACATCCAAAAGGATGAAAATATGACATGTTGGGCTTTCTGTTCTTCCACAATTCATAAGGAGTCTTATTTAGAATAGGTCTTATAGAGATTCTATTCTGAATATAACATGCAGTATTTATTGCTTCTGCCCAGAAGTGCTTAGCCATATTGGTTTCATTGATCATGGTTCTGGCCATTTCTTGTAGAGTCCTATTCTTTCGTTCTACAACTCCATTTTGCTGTGGAGTTCTAGGACAAGAGAAATCATGGGCAATACCATTTTCTTTGAAGAACTCCTTAAAGAATCTGTTCTCAAATTCACCACCATGATCACTTCTGACCTTTATGATTTTACACTCCTTCTTAGATTGAATCTGAGTGCAGAATTCAAAGAACATTGAATGAGACTCATCCTTGTGTTTTAAGAACTTTACCCATGTCCAGCGGCTATAATCATCTACGATGACTAATCCATATTTCTTCCCTTTGACAGATGCTGTTTTGACTGGGCCAAACAGATCAATGTGCATAAGTTCTAGCGGCCTAGAGGAAGAAACAACATTCTTAGACTTGAATGCAGGTTTGGAGAACTTGCCCTTCTGACATGCTTCGCAAAGAGCATCTGATTTGTATTTCAGATTAGGGAGTCCTCTGACCAGATTTAGTTTGTTAATCTGAGAAATCTTTCTCAAACTAGCATGTCCTAATCTTCTGTGCCAGACCCATTGCTCTTCGGAAACAGACATAAGACAAGTTACCTTCTGATTCTTAAGATCTTGAAGATCAATCTTATAAATGTTGTTCTTTCTCTTGCTTGTAAATAGATTGAGTCATCCTTCTTACTTACAACCTTGCAAGACTTTTGATTGAAGATTATGTCATAACCATTGTCACTTAATTGACTTATGGATAATAAGTTATGCGCTAATCCTTCTACAAGAAGTACATTAGATATGGAAGGAGAGTTACCAATACTTATGGTTCCAGAGCCAATTATCTTGCCCTTCTGATCTCCTCCAAACTTGACTTCTCCAACAGACTTAAGCACCGGGTCTTGGAACATAGACCTTCTTCCCGTCATGTGTCGCGAGCACCCAGAGTCCAGGTACCATGACATGTTGTGCTTTGTCTTCTTTGCTGCCAAGGATATCTGCAACAGAAATTATCTTCTCCTTAGGTACCCACAACTTCTTGGGTCCTTTCTTGTTAGTTTTCCTCAAGTTCTGATTGAACTTGGGTTTAGCATAATAAACAACAGGAGGTACAGCATGATATTCCTTAGGTTTAGCAGCATGATATTTTCTAGGTTGTGTCACATGCTTCTTAGTGTGTGTAGCATGAAAGCTTTTGGCATGTGAAGTGAGCATAATATCATGTGAGTGGCCATATTTGAACTGATCATACAATGGCTTGTATGTGATTTTCATATCATCTACAGGTTCAAATTTGTGTGGGGTATCACCCTCATAGCCAACGCCAATCCTTTTGTTTCCAGAAACACCATATATCATAGAAGCAAGATGACTTCTGCCAATACTTCTAGATAAAAAATTTCTGAAGCTCGAGTCATATTATTTAAGAATATGATTGAGACTAGGAATGGATTTTTCTGATTCAGAAGGAGATCTAATATCTTTGGATAATTTTAAAACTTTTTCCTTCAATTCAGAATTTTCCACTTCCAGCTTCTTAGTTTCAGAATCAAATAGCTTTTTCAGCTTTTTGTATTTGATACTAAGATGAGCCTTGAGTTCCAGAAGTTCTATTAAACTGGAAACTAACTCTTCTCTAGATAGTTCAGAAAATACCTCTTCAGAATCTGATTCTGATGCAGATTCTGATCCATCATCAACTGTGGTCATCAGTGCAATGTTTGCCTGCTCGCCTTCAGAGTCTGATTCTGATTCTGAATTTGAATCATCCCATGTTGCCATAAGACCTTTCTTCTTATGAAACTTCTTCTTGGGATTCTCCTTCTGAAGTTTTGGACACTCATTCTTGTAGTGACCAGGCTCATTGCATTCATAGCATGTGACCTTCTTCTTGTCAGATCTTCTGCTTCCAGAAGATTCTCCTTTTTCAAGCTTCTTAGAACTTCTGAAATTCTTGAACTTCCTATGCTTGCTTTTCCAGAGTTGGTTTACCCTTCTGGAGATCATGGACAGTTCATCTTCTTCTTCTGATTTTGATTCTTCAGAATCTTGTTCTTCTGCTTGAAAAGCGTTAGTGCATTTTTTATAATTGGATTTTAATGCAATAGACTTACCTTTCTTCTAAGGTTCATTAGCATCCAGCTCTATTTCATGACTCCTCAGAGCACTGATCAATTCTTCAAGAGAGACTTCATTCAGATTTATGGCAATTATGAAAGCAGTCACCATAGGACCCCATCTTCTTGGCAAGCTTCTGATGATCTTCTTGACATGATCATCCTTGGTGTATCCCTTGTCAAGAACTCTTAATCCAGCAGTTCGCATTTGAAATCTTGAGAACATTTTCTCAATGTTTTCATCATCCTCCATCTTGAAGGCATCATATTTCTGGATCAAGGCAAGAGCTTTGCTCTCCTTGACTTGGGCGTTTCCCTCATGAGTCATTTTCAATGATTCATATATGTCATAGGCAGTTTCTCTGTTAGATATCTTGTCATATTCAGCATGAGAGATAGCATTCAGCAAAACAGTCCTACACTTGTGATGATTTTTGAATTGCTTCTTTTGATCATTATTCATCTCTTGTCTTGAGAGCTTTACACTACTAGCTTTCACTGGATGTTTGTAAACATCCACCAGAAGATCCCATAAGTCACCATCTAGACCAAGAAAGTAACTTTCAAGTTTATCTTTCCAATATTCAAAGTTTTCACCATCGAATACTGGTGGTCTAGTATAACGATTGTTACCATTTCCATAATGTTGCTCAGCAGAGCCAGATGTAGGTGTAGGTGTTGGATCTTCACCAGCCATCTTGACTTAAGCGTTTTTCTCTTCCTGAATCTTTTCTAAACACGGTTAAGTGCTTGCACCTTAGAATCGGCGCTCTGAAGCCAATTGAAGGATAGAAAAACACTTAGAAAGGGGGGGTTTGAATAAGTGTAGCTTTAAAACTCTTAAGATAAAAACAATTTGCACAATGATTTTTATCCTGGTTCGTTGTTAACTAAACTACTCCAGTCCACCCCCTTGGAGTGATTTACCTCATCTGAGGATTTAATCCACTAATCACACAAGATTACAATGGTTTTCCACTTAGATAACCTCTAAGTCTTCTAGAGTATTCTGATCACAACCTGATCACTCTAGGAACACAATGCTTAGATACCCTCTAAGACTTTCTAGAGAATCCGATCACAACTTGATCTCCTCTAGTTCTTACAAATGAATGTAAACAAATTCTTATAAGAGTTACAATGCTTCTTAATAAGCTATTATCGCAACTGTGATTTTTCTCTTAAGTTTAAGCTTAATCTCACTAAGATATTACAACAGTAATGAAGTGAGGTTGAAGATGAAGTTTGAGAGCTTTTAGAATTTGACAGCATTTCTGTATGTTTGCACAAAGTGTTGTATTCAGCTTCTCATCAGAACTTCTATTTATAGGCGTTTGAGAAGATGACCGTTGGGAGCATTTAATGCGTTGCGTGATCCGTACAGCATTGCATTTAATGTTTCACTCTTTTGTCAACTACCTCGAGCCTTGCTTTTCCTGCTTTAACTGATGTTGCCTTTAATAGCTTCTAACGTTCCTTTTGTCAGTCAGCGTAGCCTGCCATCTTGTACTTTCTTCTGATCTGATGTTTGTGTAAACAACGTTTGAATATCATCAGAGTCAAACAGCTTGGTGCAGAGCATCTTCTTGTCTTCTGACCTTGAAGTGCTTCTAGCGTGATACCATGAGAACTTCAGTGCTTCTGCTTCTGATCTCAAGTTCTTCTGATGCTTCAATAGACCATGTTGTGATTCTGCTTGACCATCTTTTGATGTCTTGCGAGAGCATGTTCTGATGTTGCATACTTGAACCTTCTGAGTCAGTGCTTCTTGTGCTGAATTTGTGCATACTCTTTATATATTTCCTGAAATGGAAATTGCATAGTGTCATACCACAATTTTTGACCTAAGATACCACCTCATATCATTTACATATGCATCATTTGCATCTCTAACAGACTGCATAGCTTGTGTTTGTTACTTGTGACTCAGCAGGATTCATACTTAGAAAATTTTTCTAAGTGTTTTTCATGGTTTTTTCCAAACTTTGGAAGGGAATTTCTCAAAATTTCACCTACAAACTGAAAAAAACTTCCAACATGAAAGTTGTAGATTTTGGTCCAATGAACAACTTTGTCACATATAAATTTTTTTCAAAAGATCAACCATTTAAGAGATATGGAGCTTCAAAGTTGGTATCTTTTGAAAATTTCACATAAAACTTCATTTTCTTCAAAGTTCATGGATCTTTTTCACCCATTTCCTTAAAGATCTTGAAGAAACTTTCAACTAGGGTTTTGAAGTGTGTAACATGAGCTTTCCAAAATTATCAAGAGCATGAAAAAATTTGATGTGTAGCCATGGTTTTGAATTTTGACATTAGTGAACTTTTCACTTGAAATTTCAAGTCATTTTGCCAAAGTTATGAACCATTTTGCCAAATGATCCAAGTAATGATGCACCAATGCAATAATTGGAGATATTTTTCTGATTTGAGATCAGAATGGAAGAGGATAAGAAGCTAGAGTTTTAACCATGGTTTAGTCACTTTTAACCATGTGCATTAAATGTAAAGATTCCATTTTATCTTCAAATGCCAAATCACCAATTCTTGATCAACTTGCAAAGCTTTGTATTCAGAAACCTTGGCCTATAAATAGAGGTCCTTACCTCATTCAAATTCACACCAAAACCTCACAAAAGATAGGTTTCTCTCTTCTTTCTTGAATTACAAGTTTCATAAAGTTTCAAGGAGGAGAAAATGCAAGTTCCATCCCTTGCAAGTTCTGACCAAAGTGATGCTTCCCACAAACCATAAACATCACATATGATGTGTTTGAACCATCCATACACCCCAAAAACACCTAAAACTCAAAATCACTACCTCACTTTCCAAATATGCATAACATGAGACTTATCATGCCAAATTTTATTTAAGCTCATTTCTGACCAAGTTAATCATCCAAACACCATCCATGTACCATATATGAACTATCCCAATCATCATCCATGATCTGAAACATCAAAATCATCAAATTCGATCCTCACACCATAGCTCTGCAGATCGGGTGCCACAAACTGATCAAGAGGTTTTCAGTTCATTCCAAGACTTCAAACATGTTCCATAAGGTCCACTGAAGGTGTTCAGATCAAGAAACAACATCTGGAATCCCTCATTTGCAGAATTCGATTTCCAGTTTTGACATTTTTAAGGTAAGCTCTCTTGAACTTCAAACTCTATCATACATGCATCATAAATGAAAAACTGCCATACTATCTTGTTTCTGCACATGCATGGATCATTAACCCTCAATCAATTGCCAATTATCTTGCACAAACACGATTTCAGATTGAATTAGGGAATTAGGGTTCTTCGTGTTCATCAGAAAATTAATGATCTTAGAGTGAAAATAAATGAAATTAAATGATACCATCATGTTCCTTGTGGAAAATCGAGCAAGATAGGCTATTCACTTGATCAAAACAATCCAGTTTTCAGAATTTTCAAATTCAAATTAGGGTTGTGTTCTTGGCGCCATATTTTTGAAACTGAAATTTGGAAATCATCTCAAAATATATTTTAATTCGTTGCAAGTATTAACAGACCACGCGCGTGGTCCAGTTGGCTAAGTTTTTGGATAATAACCTCAAGGTCACGAGTTCAACACTCCTAGGGGCCAAACCATTTTTTTTACACTATTTTTTCTTCATTTTCTTTAACAACTTTAATTAATTATTTAACCAATGAAATTAATTCATTTTTCATTCATTTTTTACACACTTCTTGTTTAACACATATATTTTAAGAATATCAAAAAAAATCATCAAAAAATATTTATTTGATACATTTTTTAATAGTTTTAAAATGACTTGTTTTTAAGTAATTTTAATACTTTTAAATATTATTTTTCATTTGATTTTCAAAGTTAATCACTTGTAAATATTTTTTGAAGCAAACCCTAATCATCTAAGTGTTAATTGAGGATAATCTTTTGTTTATCTTGATTAAATTGACTTCTTTCAAAATTCAAATCGTTTTAAAACAAGCGATCGCATTTCTTCTCAAAAACGATAAACCATTTCTTTTTGAAACTTTTGATTAAACTTTTTTAATTGATCAATTGATTTTCAAAATGAAGTGGGGCCTCTCGAATATTAGAGAGTATAAGACCCACTCTTTTCCCTTTTTACAGTTTTTCTTTGTACAGAAAACTTTTTCAAAACAATAAAACTTCTTCAAATTAAAACTTTTTCAAACAGTTTTCAAAAGCGAAACCTCGCGTCCTGTAAATAAAACAGTCAACCATGTTTTGTAAATAAAACACGGGCCTCCACGTAGGTATAAGTCCCAAGCCCCTTTTGTACATACCCATTCCTGTACATGAAATTAGGTATTTCATTGTACGCACACCGTTTTGTACATATCTCAATCAGTTTGATTTTTAACTTTGAATAACAAACCAAAAATGAAGGTTTTTCTTTAAATCTTCCCAAAAATACCATGGGCCTCCATGTAGGTATAAGTCCCAAGCCCCTTTGTAAAAACCTGTTTACATAGCTTTGAATAAACTCAAGCGGACCTCTCCCCGAGTGTGAGTCCCGAGCCCCCGTGTATACAAATGGATCATGCTTACAGGTATATTTCCTTCATAAACTCCATTATATACACACACTTTGTCATATATATAATTATTCATAACTTGTTCATGTTTGTTCATATTTGTTCATACTTGTTCATGTTTGTTCATATGTGTGATATGTGTGCTTGTTCAACTTAGTACAACACTAGGTTCCCCATAGCCTCCTATTGGGCTTCGTGCAAAGAATCTCCATTAGTTTAGGTTAGGACATAGAGTATGGTTTCCCGGTGAAATCGCTCTAAGAGCTCAGACCAACTATACCATGCCTCCCCTTGGGCTTTGTACAAACGAGTGACCCTCCCATAGCCTCCTCTTGGGCTTACAATGCAAGGACCCTGGATTGTCCCTCCCATAGCCTCCTCTTGGGCTTACAATGCAAGGACCCTCGGATAGCCTCCTCTTGGGCTTCGTACAAGGACCCACGGGCTTCTTATAAGCATCCCCAATATCCAAATCAAATACCCTAGGAGATTAGACATTTATCATCTCTATGATAGGAGTATCTCTTCTATATCATCACAAACAATCAATCAAATCAAACTTTTTTTTTGCCACAACGCTGGCTAATCAATCAAACTTCTTTTTGCCACAAGGCTGGCTAATCAATCAAACTTTTTTGCCACAAGGCTGGCTAATCAATCAAACCGTTTTGCCACCATACTGGCTGATTAATCAAAGTTTTTGTCACAAGGCTGACTTCATTGAAACTTTTGCCACGAGGCTGGCTGATTAATCAAAACTTTTTGTCACAAAGCTGACTTCATTGAAAGTTTTTGCCACAAGGCTGGTTAAACAACAAAAACATCTTTATCATTCTAAGCACCCTAAGTGGCATGGCCCCGGGCTTATAATGAAAAGATTTTCAAACAAAAACAAACAGATGTATGTGATGATATAGATTAGATACATCGAACATTTTGATGACATTTGTCTCTTTTCCTTTGCTTCCACTAGCATAAGTGGGAACTACGATTGCTCTGACTTTCTCAACATCCCTTTGAGAATACGTAGGCACAAGGTCGATCCTTGGCGAGCAAAATAAAACAAAAAAAAACCATTCAAACCTTAGCACCCGTAGACCCCGAGCTACAGATGCTCTGATTCCCTCTAAGGGATATGTATGCAGAGGATCGCGATGATCTTTGCGAGCATAATCAAACAAACACCTTAGGTCCCACCTATTTCACAACAGAACCTCTCAATAATATGGAATGAAAAACAAAGCAAAGAAACCTATAGAGTACTATAGATACGTTGGGTGCTAATACCTTCCCTTCGTATAACCAACCCTCTTACCCAAGATCTCTCCCCCCACTTTTTAGGTTATTGCAGCTTTTTTCCTTTTCCTCCTTTGGAAATAATAAAAAGTTTGGTCCGTACAAAAGAAAAATCATTTTTTGAGCACTCGAGCCCAAAGAAGGCATCAGGTGTCTCATCCCAAAAAAGACAACGATTTTTCCCCGCGACAGAAAAAATGGCGACTTCACTGGGGACCATCTTTTTATTGTTTCCAAAGGAAGGGTTAATTCTATTTGCTTTATTTTTCATTTCATTTTTTGTTATATGTGTGGTTTTGGTTCTGTTACTTGCGTGATTCTGTTACAAGTGATACATTATGGACAAATCCTAACCCGGATTAAGTACACATAAGAAATTAGGTGGAGGGTATAGTCATGTGCAGGCGCACTTGAGAATCCTTCCGCTCAGTGGAGGTTCCTTGTTGGTAATATATGTTTAGCATGTTTCGTAGCGAAGACATTATTACTTTCATTGAACTGTAGAAGCTGAGTTGGCCGTAGAACCCCAACCCATCCTGGCCTTATTAGGTTGTGGTGCAGAAACTATTCAGGTGAAGACTTGGATTAGTTGTCATGCGGAGAACCACACTCAGACGAGTTTTTCTTGAGAATATTACTGGCTCATGAGTTTAATTGTGGAAGGCCGGTAATATCCGAAAGAAAAATGTAGACTCTGACGTATCAGTAGAACATGTTGTGCAGGTGATTAACTAGAACTATCCCATTTTTGGTTCTCTGACCTCATGCTCGTGACTTTGGACCTTTGAACCTATGCGTTACCATGTTTGCGCTACCATGTTTGTATACCATGTTTGTAGTACCATGTTAGTGTTACCATATTTGAGCTACCATGTTTGCTTTACCATGTTTGAATATGTGGCATCCATGCATCCATGCATTCATACATTCATTAAAAAACCCATCTTTTTCCATAAAAAAACATGATTTTTCCAAAAAAATTTAGAGAATTTTCTTTGCAAACATTATAGGATTAAGTTATGGAAAAAAGGTGTACCAAAAAGTACGGTTTCAAAGCGCCTGATGTAGAAAAACTGATAGAGTTAGCATCTTCTGTACAAGATCCTTGTAATTTTAGGAAAAGTTATGGAAAGCTTTTGCCTATTTTGAACACTCATGTTGATGAAGGACTTCTCAAAACTCTGGTTCAGTTCTATGATCCCGTCTACCGGTGTTTTACCTTTCCAGACTACCAGTTGGTACCGACCTTGGAAGAATATGCCAATCTTTTAGGTATTCCTGTGTCTGACAAGATACCCTTCAATGGTTTGGAAGCCATTCCTAAGTCACACGTCATTGCATCAAGTATCCACATGAAAAAGTCTGAAGTAGAGAGTAATTGGACTACCAAAGGAAACCTCCCGGGTTTAACTTCACACTTCCTGGTAAAGAAAGCCTTTGATTTCATCGAGACTGGTAGCATGATAGCTTTTGAAGCTACACTAGCCTTGCTCATCTATGGGTTGGTTCTGTTTCCCAATGTCGACAACTTTGTTGATATCAATTCCATAAAGATCTTTCTGATTGGAAATCCCGTTCCGACTTTGCTTGGTGACATGTATTTCTCTATCCATCATAGGAATCGCCAAGGCGGTGGAATCATTGTTTGTTGTGCACCTCTGTTGTTCAAATGGATTGTTTCACACTTACCTCAATCTCCTATTTTCACAGAAAACCGAGAAGGCTTGCGTTGGCCTCGAAGACTTATGTCTCTTACTAATAATGATATCCGTTGGTATACCTTGGCTCGCTGTGGTACAGAAACCATTGATAGTTGTGGAGAGTTCGCCAACGTACCCCTCATTGGTACGCAAGGAGGAATTAACTACAATCCGGTCCTAGCCCGACGACAACTCGGGTATGCAAATTCAGCTAAACCCATTGGTCCTACAGTGGAAGGTTACTTCTACCGAGAAGGGGATAATCCTAAAAGTTTGAAAGCGAGAATGGTGAGAGCTTGGTACGACGTCCGATGGAAAGAAAAAGGCGAAGAAAGAAATTGCATTGCCATGGACACCTACACTTGCTGGGTAAAGAAAAGAGCAAAAGAGTTTCAAATGCCTTATGCTTATGAAAAACCCATGTTTCCTGCCGTGTCTCAACGACCCAACATTCCCGCTATGGAGGAATACCAAGACACTTTGGCTAAGATGAGGATAGAAAAAGATGCTTGGGAAGAAAAGTTTCGTAGCACTGAGGTGGAAAATAGAAAGTTGAAGAAAAGAGTGAAAGAACATGAAGATGAAGGATAGAAAAACACTTAGAAAGGGGGGGTTTGAATAAGTGTAGCTTTAAAAAACTTGACAGATAAAAATAAATTGCACAGTTATTTTTATCCTGGTTCGTTGTTAACTAAACTACTCCAGTCCACCCCCGCAGAGATGATTTACCTCAACTGAGGATTTAATCCACTAATCGCACGGATTACAATGGTTTTCCACTTAGTCCGCAACTAAGTCTTCTAGAGTATCCTGATCACAACCTGATCACTCCAGGAACAACTGCTTAGACACAAGCTAAGACTTTCTTAGAGTATCCTGACCACCACGTGATCACTCTAATTACAACTGCTTAGACACAAGCTAAGACTTCCTAGAGTATCCTGATCAACACTTGATCACTCTAGTTCCTTACAACTTAATGTAATCTTTCTAAGAGTTTTACAATGCTTCTAAAAAGCTATAATCACAACAGTGATATTTCTCTTAACGTTTAAGCTTAATCTCACTAATATATTACAACAGCAATGTAGTGAGCTTTGATGAAGATGAAGATTCTGAGTTTTGAGTTGAACAGAGTTTCAGCAAGTTGATATGAGTTGTTTTGGTGCAGAATCGTTAACCTTGCTTCTCATCAGAACTTCATATATATAGGCGTTTGAGAAGATGACCGTTGAGTGCATTTAATGCTTTGCGTGTTCCGTACAGCATCGCATTTAATGTTATACGCTTTTGTCAACTACCTCGAGCCTTGTTCACGCTGTGTCTACTGACGTTGCCTTTAATAGCTTCTAACGTTCCTTTTGTCAGTCAGCGTAGCTTGCCACTTGTACTTTCTTCTGATCTGATGTTTGTGAATACAACGTTTGAATATCATCAGAGTCAAACAGCTTGGTGCATAGCATCTTCTGATCTTCTGACCTTGAAGTGCTTCTGAGCGTGATACCATCAGAACTTCAGTGCTTCTGTTCTCTTGTTCTTCTGATGCTTCCATAGATCCATGTTCTGATTCTGCTTCGACCATCTTCTGATGTCTTGCCAGACCATGTTCTGATGTTGCATGCTGAACCATTTGAGACAAAGCTTCTGAGCGCTGAATTATGCATACTCTTTATATATTTCCTGAAAAGGAAATTGCATTGGATTAGAGTACCATATTATCTTAAGCAAAATTCATATTATTGTTATCATCAAAACTAAGATAATTGATCAGAACAAATCTTGTTCTAACAATCTCCCCCTTTTTGATGATGACAAAAACATATATAAATGATATGAATTTGCGATCAGAAAGGACAGACGGCAAAAGACAAATTACACAGCTATAGCATAAGCATGTGAATATGTCTCCCCCTGAGATTAACAATCTCCCCCTGAGATAAATAATCTCCCCCTGAAATAAATACTCGAAGAACTTTTAATAAAAGACTTCCCTGATTATTTCGGTAGAGACGATCACATAAGCTTCTGTCTTCAGAGAATTCATAGCTTCTGACTTCTGTTTCCATTGGACAGCTTCAGAACTTGAATTTCTTTAGATCCCTAGAACACTCACAGCTTCTGATTCCTGCTTCCATTCAGGACAGCTTCAGAACTTGAATTTCTTTGATCTTCAGAACATTCCCAGCTTCTGATTCCTGCTTCCATCTAGGACAGCTTCAGAACTTGAATTTCTTTGATCTTCAGAACATTCACAGCTTCTGATTCCTGCTTCCATCTAGGACAGCTTCAGAACTTGAGTTTTCTGGATCTTTAGAACATTCACAGCTTCTGATTTCTGCTTCCCTCGGATAGCTTCAGAGCTTTGAATTTCTTCCAACATTACTTCATGCTAGATTTGTATCAGAACATTGTTGAATGTACCAGAGCATCATCAGAGCATCTCTACATCCTGAAATGTTACAGAACAAAAACTAAACGACAAAAGTCAGCATGAACGAGTTAGAACATAAAATGTATCAGAGCAAATAGAATTTTGTCAAAGCAAATAGACAAATTTTGGATCAAATTCTATTCTCAGTGCTTCTGATTCTGAAGCTTGACAGCACTCAGCTTGCTTCAGTTTCCATGGTTTTGCTTCTTGTGTTTGCTTTGAAGATTCTCTTCACTTCTTTAAACCTGCAAAACACTTAAACCATATAGAACTTGCAGTTCTTGTTAGTAAATGTGTGGGAGTTTTACCCAGCAACTGATAGATTAATCAAATCATTTATCATTTATCTTCTCCCCCTTTTTGTCATAACATCAAAAAGAATATTCTAAAAGATTCAGATGTATAAAACGACAAATAAAACACTGGAATGTAGAAAACAGGAAAGTTTTCATTGATAATTAAAAAAGGATTACATGAGAAGAATGCAGGAAAACAGATGCAACAAGGAAAGACAACTACAAAGACCAAAGGACTAAGATCCTAGCCTACGCAAAATCCGCGCCAGAACATCATGAATCCCGTCAGTGCTTGTAGCTTGCCTTGCCATGAAGGAGCGAAACTCAGCATTGGCTGTTTCTTGCGCATCCAAACGAGAAGCCAGCATAGCTAGATTCTGATGAAGAGTTTCCAAGGTCTCCATCAGGGCTGAGGTTTCATCAGAAGAAGAGGCACCTGAATTTCTGCCAAAAGGGACAGCAATCTCAGCAGGGTGATCTTCTGGGAGATCTTCAGCTTGTGCATCTTCCATTTCCTCATCTGAGTCTGACTCAGAAGTAGCCTCAGCATATTCTTGTTCAGGCAGCTCAGAAGTTCCATCTTCCAAGGCTTGAAGAATAGCTGCTAGGTTTGTTGGAGGAGTAGGACCAGCAACTTCAGCAGAATACACCACTACTGGAAAGACCATGTGAGGTGCTTTTTCAGAAGGGTTCATTCTGAACCAGTTGAACAGCCACTGAAAATCTCCAGTCAGCACAGAAAACCATGGTTTCCACACCACGATGTCTCTGCAGAGATTTTCTTCTTCCAACTCATCTGCTGGTATCTTCCGTTCAAGAACACTTCTGTTCCTGATGAAATGGTGATGGCTGCTTTCACCAACTTCCAACCGAAGACCACGAACACCAGGAGCTTCAGACATAATTCTTCTCTGAGTGTCTGTAGCCTTAGCCAGAAAATCCTGACGAAAGGTATTCCAAAGGTTCCTTGTAGCATACTCATCCAGATGATTAAGGTGAGCAGCACCCAGAATCTCCAACCAGCCATTTACGTCAGCATGTTAAAGCTCCAGATATGATTGAGTTGTAGGGGTTGGAGGGTTGATAGTGAACCTGGAGTCGGGAAGAACAACATTGTAGGGATTAGGTGTTCTGGTGGGAAAAGGGTGTGAGAGAGATGAAGAAATATCTGATGGATGGGTTGAAGGAGAGGAGATATCAGATGGTGAAGAAGGTGGTTCCGAGAGGATGAATGAGGAGGAAGAGGTGGTGGAGGTCTTTGAAGAGGGAGTGATCCTTACTCTTTTTGGTTTGATTTCTGGTTCAGCAGTTGCCTTTCTCTTTTGTTTCCGATCTTTATCTTGATTTCCAGAGCTTGACGATGGATTCATGATGAAGTTACAGATATTGGAAACTGCTAGGGTTTATGATATGAATGCAAAGAGAGAGAAATATAAGAGGGAAAAGAAACGTTTGAAGAATATAAAAAGAAAACTGAAAGAGAGTAAATGATGAAAAGCATTAAATGTTACGTGACGTGAGGAGAGATAATAATGACAAAAGACGTGATTTGCACAGTTACCTAAGTAGACGTCCCCTCAACTGCACGCACGCTTGTCCAGGAATAGTGAACACGTGTTTACCATCTGGATAGCCAGTTACAGCTGTTTTGCTTTTAAAGAGATTCTGAATCAACTTAGACAATGAAACGTTAGTAATAACTGAATCACAAATTTCTAATTGATTTCAATCAGAACTTCTTAAAACAAATTTTATTTCAGAAGATACCCATCCATAAGAACTTCTCATCTTTACATTCTGGGCTTGTTTCTGAAGATCCATTTTGTACCGATTAAATTGAATCCATCTGGTCTAGGAACAAGATCCCAAACATCATTCCTTGTAAACTGATTCAGTTCTTCTTGCATAGCAATTATCCAGTCTGGATCTTCTAGAGCATGATCAACAGAAGTTGGCTCAATCAAAGATACAAGACCTAATTGACAATCTGCATTGTTCTTAAGGAATGCTCTTGTTCTGATTGGGTCATCCTTCTTTCCAAGAATGACATCTTCTGAATGACCAGAGATGAGTCTGGATGATCTTCTGACAGAAGGTTCTACAGAAATGCTTAGATCCTCCAGAGAAGCTGATACTTGATCTTCAGATTCTTTGCTTCTGAGAAGCTCTGCTTCTGATGCGTTGCTTCTTGGCTCAGCAACTTCTGATATATCAATATCACAATCTGCAAAATTATCAAACTGCTTTGGTTTTTCAGAACCAAGCTTATCATCAAACCTGATATTGATTGATTCTTCTACAATCAATGTTTCAGTATTGTATACTCTGTAGCCTTTTGAGCGTTCAGAATATCCAAGAAGGAAACATTTTTGTGCTTTGGAATCAAACTTACCAAGATGATCTTTAGTGTTCAGAATAAAGCATACACATCCAAAAGGATGGAAATATGAAATGTTGGGCTTTCTATTCTTCCACAATTCATAAGGAGTCTTATTTAGAATAGGTCTGATAGAGATTCTATTCTGAATTTAGCATGCAGTGTTTATTGCTTCTGCCCAGAAATGCTTAGCCATATTGGTTTCATTGATCATGGTTCTGGCCATTTCTTGCAGAGTCCTATTCTTTCGTTCTACAACTCCATTTTGCTGTGGAGTTCTAGGACAAGAGAAATCATGGGCAATACCATTTTCTTTGAAGAATTCTTCAAAGGATCTATTCTCAAATTCACCACCATGATCACTTCTAACCTTTATGATTTTACACTCTTTTTCAGATTGAATCTGAATGCAGAAATCAAAGAACACTGAATGAGTCTCATCCTTGTGTTTCAAGAATTTTACCCATGTCCAGCGGCTATAATCATCAACGATGACTAATCCATATTTCTTCCCTCTGACAAATGCTGTTTTGACAGGGCCAAACAGATCAATGTGCAAGAGTTCTAATGGCCTTGAGGTAGAAACAACATTCTTGGACTTGAATGCAGGTTTGGAGAACTTGCCCTTCTGACATGCTTCACAAAGAGCATCTGATTTGAATTTCAGATTAGGGAGTCCTCTGACAAGATCCAGTTTGTTAATCTGAGAAATCTTTCTCATACTAGCATGACCTAATCTTCTGTGCCAGACCCACTGCTCTTCAGAAACAGACATAAGACAAGTCACCTTCTGACTCATAAGATCTTGCAGATCTGTCTTATAAATGTTGTTCTTCCTCTTGCCAGTAAATAGGATTGAGCAATCCTTCTGATTTACAGCCTTGCAAGACTTTTGATTAAAGACTATATCATAACCATTGTCACTCAATTGACTGATAGATAAGAGGTTATGTGTTAATCCTTCTACAAGAAGTACATTTGAAATGGAAGGAGAGTTACCAGACTTTATAGTTCCAGAGCCAATTATCTTGCCCTTCTGATCTCCTCCAAACTTGACTTCTCCTCCAGACTTAAACACCAGGTCTTGGAACATAGACCTTCTTCCTGTCATGTGTCGTGAGCATCCAGAGTCCAGGTACCATGACATGTTGTGCTTTGTCCTTTTTTGCAGCCAAGGATATCTGCAATAGGAATGATCTTATCCTTAGGTACCCACATTTTCTTGGGTCCTTTTTTGTTAGATTTTCTCAAGTTCTGATTGAACTTGGGTTTATCATTGTAAGCAATAGGAGAAATAGCATGATAATTCTTAATGTGAGTTTCATGATATTTCCTAGGTTGTGTCACATGCTTCTTAGTGTGTGTGACAGTGTTAAACTTCTGTGCATGTGATGTGTGCCTAATATCATGTGAGTGGCCATACTTGAACTCATCATACAATGGCTTGTATGTGATTTTCATCTTATCAACAGGTTCAAGTTTGTATGGGGTTTCACCCTTATAACCAATGCCTACTCTATTATTTCCAGACACAGCATATATCATAGAAGCAAGTTGACTTCTGCCTATGCTTCTAGATAAAAATTTTCTGAAGCTCAAGTCATATTCTTTCAAAATATGATTCATGCTAGGAATGGCTTTTTCTGTTTCAGAAGGAGATCCACTGTTTTTGGATAAATTTAAAACTTTTTCCTTCAGTTCAGAATTTTCCAATTCCAGCTTCTTAGTTTCAAATTCAAATTGCTTCTTCAGCTTTTTGTATTTGATACTAAGATGAGCTTTGAGTTCCAGAAGTTCTGTTAGACTGGAAACTAACTCTTTTCTAGATAGTTCAGAAAATACCTCTTCAGAATCTGATTCTGATGTAGATTCTGATCCGTCATCTTCTGTCGCCATCAGCGCACAGTTGGCCTGCTCATCTTCAGAGTCTGAGTCATCTTCTGATTCATCCCAGGTTGCCATAAGACCTTTCTTCTTATGAAACTTCTTTTTGGGATTTTCCTTCTGAAGTTTCGGACACTCATTCTTGTAATGTCCAGGCTCATTGCACTCATAGCAGACAGCCTTCTTATTGTCAGATCTTCTGTCATCAGAAGATTCTCCACGTTCAAATTTCTTTGAACTTCTGACGCCTCTGAACTTCCTATGCTTGTTCTTCCAGAGTTGATTTAGCCTTCTGGAGATCAAGGACAGTTCATCTTCTTCTTCAGATTCTGATTCTTCAGAATCTTCTTCTCTTGCCTGAAAAGCGTTAGTGCATTTCTTGATATTAGATTTTAATGCAATAGACTTACCTTTCTTTTGAGGCTCGTTTGCGTCCAGCTCAATTTCATGGCTTCTCAAGGCACTGATAAGCTCTTCCAAAGAAACTTCATTCAGATTCTTTGCAATCTTGAATGCAGTCACCATAGGACCCCATCTTCTGGGTAAGCTTCTGATGATCTTCTTTACGTGATCAGCCTTGGTGTATCCCTTGTCAAGAACTCTCAATCCAGCAGTAAGAGTTTGAAATCTTGAAAACATCTTTTCAATGTCTTCATCATCCTCCATCTTGAAGGCTTCATACTTCTGGATTAAAGCTAGAGCTTTTGTCTCCTTGACTTGAGCATTTCCTTCATGAGTCATTTTCAAGGACTCATATATGTCATAGGCCGTTTCCCTGTTAGATATCTTCTCATACTCAGCATGAGAGATAGCATTCAGCAAAACAGTTCTGCATTTATGATGATTCCTGAAAAGCTTTTTCTGATCATCATTCATTTCTTGCCTTGTCAGCTTTACGCCTCTGGCATTTACTGGATGTTTGTAACCATCCATCAGAAGATCCCATAGATCACCATCTAGACCAAGAAAGTAACTTTCCAGTTTATCTTTCCAGTATTCAAAGTTTTCACCATCAAATACTGGTGGTCTAGTATAACCATTGTTTCCATTGTGTTGCTCAGCAGAGCCAGATGTAGATGGAGTTGGATTTGCTTGAGATTCACCAGCCATCTTTAAATGAAGCATTTTTCTCTTCCTGAATCTTTTCTAAACACGGTTAAGTGCTTGCACCTTAGAACCGGCGCTCTGATACCAATTGAAGGATAGAAAAACACTTAGAAAGGGGGGGTTTGAATAAGTGTAGCTTTAAAAAACTTGACAGATAAAAATAAATTGCACAGTTATTTTTATCCTGGTTCGTTGTTAACTAAACTACTCCAGTCCACCCCCGCAGAGATGATTTACCTCAACTGAGGATTTAATCCACTAATCGCACGGATTACAATGGTTTTCCACTTAGTCCGCAACTAAGTCTTCTAGAGTATCCTGATCACAACCTGATCACTCCAGGAACAACTGCTTAGACACAAGCTAAGACTTTCTTAGAGTATCCTGACCACCACGTGATCACTCTAATTACAACTGCTTAGACACAAGCTAAGACTTCCTAGAGTATCCTGATCAACACTTGATCACTCTAGTTCCTTACAACTTAATGTAATCTTTCTAAGAGTTTTACAATGCTTCTAAAAAGCTATAATCACAACAGTGATATTTCTCTTAACGTTTAAGCTTAATCTCACTAATATATTACAACAGCAATGTAGTGAGCTTTGATGAAGATGAAGATTCTGAGTTTTGAGTTGAACAGAGTTTCAGCAAGTTGATATGAGTTGTTTTGGTGCAGAATCGTTAACCTTGCTTCTCATCAGAACTTCATATATATAGGCGTTTGAGAAGATGACCGTTGAGTGCATTTAATGCTTTGCGTGTTCCGTACAGCATCGCATTTAATGTTATACGCTTTTGTCAACTACCTCGAGCCTTGTTCACGCTGTGTCTACTGACGTTGCCTTTAATAGCTTCTAACGTTCCTTTTGTCAGTCAGCGTAGCTTGCCACTTGTACTTTCTTCTGATCTGATGTTTGTGAATACAACGTTTGAATATCATCAGAGTCAAACAGCTTGGTGCATAGCATCTTCTGATCTTCTGACCTTGAAGTGCTTCTGAGCGTGATACCATCAGAACTTCAGTGCTTCTGTTCTCTTGTTCTTCTGATGCTTCCATAGATCCATGTTCTGATTCTGCTTCGACCATCTTCTGATGTCTTGCCAGACCATGTTCTGATGTTGCATGCTGAACCATTTGAGACAAAGCTTCTGAGCGCTGAATTATGCATACTCTTTATATATTTCCTGAAAAGGAAATTGCATTGGATTAGAGTACCATATTATCTTAAGCAAAATTCATATTATTGTTATCATCAAAACTAAGATAATTGATCAGAACAAATCTTGTTCTAACAGAAGAAACTCTCTATTATCAAGATGGATGACTCATGAGTAAAGATGAGAAGATTCGTCAGAAAGACGCTGCAATCAAGAGGTACATCAAAGAAAGCAAGAAGAATCTTGAAGGTTCAACAAGCAACGCTCCGACTCCTGATGATTGGAAGAATATTGTTGACAAGCTGAGGACTGAAAAGGCCGAATTGAAAGCTCACTATGGGAAAGAAATCATGAAGCTCAAGCTGCACAATGCATTTGGTTCTTCGTCTGATGAAGATGTTTAGGATTTGTTTAGCTTTTTTATTTATCATTTGCTTTTGTAAGGAGCTACGCTCCAATGTTGTAACATTTCCCATCATTGTAATAAAAAAAATAATAAAAAAAATGATGAATAAAAGATTTGTTTGTGTACAAATGTTTGCAAGGAAATAATCTTTAAAATATTCGGAAAAATCATAAATTTCTTTTTGCATACATCATTCTGCATATCGAGTCTGTTGTATAGAGTCTCATCTTTTGGATCTTTCTCCAATAGATCGTCAAGCTGTCGCGTCTCAAAGTTTCTCGACCGCGCTCGCAATCAGATCACATATACAATACTCGTTCGAACAGAAGAAGAGTAATGGAACACTCTGAACAAGAGAATATTGAGCTCCGTGGTACAGTGACCACCCTTCAGGAAAAGTTGGAAAGTCTCACTACTCTGGTTGACTCTTTAATGGCCGCACAGAATCAGCCGCCGCCACCCAACAGCCAAGCGACGGTAACATCTGAAGTCACTGCTCCAGTTTCTACAGTTGCGTTCGGTATTCCATCTTTCTCCATGCCAGAAGGTTGGGGCACGCCTTTCAGTTTTGGTACAGGATTCCGCCATAATGTTTCTGGGGTTCAAACATCCACAACTGAAGCGCCTGCTGCACAAAGTTCACAGTTTACTCCAAATCAGGGGGTAACTTTTTCTCAAGTCACTATGGCACTTTCTCAGCCCACTATGACATTTCCGACTCCTATGGTTCATACTATTCCTTACGGAGACAATGAGATGATCAAGGAGATCTCCAAGAGCAGTTTAACAAGATTCAGCTGGAAGTTAAAGCTATTCGGGGAAAAGATTTGTTTGGAAAGAATGCCCAGGAGCTATGTTTGGTTCCCAGTGTACAGATACCAGCTAAATTCAAGGTCCCAGACTTTGAGAAATACAAAGGAAGTTCTTGTCCACAAAGCCATCTTGTGATGTATGCCAGAAAGATGTCTACTTATGCAGATAATCATCAGTTGCTTATCCATTACTTTCAAGACAGTTTAACTGGTGCCGCACTGAAGTGGTACACAGGCTTGGATAGCACTAATATTCGAACATTCAATGACCTAGGTGAGGCCTTTATCCGACAATACAAGTATAACTCGGATATGGCTCCGGACAGAGATCAGCTTCGATCCATGGCTCAGAAAGACCATGAAGCTTTCAAAGAGTATGCCCAACGATGGAGAGAAACTGCTGCTCAGATTAATCCACCGTTAAAAGAGAAAGAGATGACAAAGATCTTCCTGAATACTCTCAGTCCGTTTTACTATGAACGCATGATTGCTAGTGCTCCAAGTGATTTTACCGAAATGGTAAACATGGGGATGCGTCTAGAAGAAGGAGTCCGAACCGGACGTCTGACTAAAGAAGGTGGATCTTCAAGCGGGTTTTCTAGTCAACACGGAGTATCCTCAATGGTTAGCCAACATAGTGCCAGTTCCGAAGAAAGATGGTAAAGTCAGAATGTGTGTTGACTACCGTGACTTGAACAAAGCCAGTCCAAAAGATGACTTTCCATTACCACATATCGACATGCTGGTTGATAACACCGCTAAGTTCAACGTCTTTTCCTTTATGGATGGGTTCTCCGGTTATAATCAGATCAAGATGGCTCCCGAAGACATGGAGAAGACATCTTTCATCACCCCATGGGGTACCTTTTGCTACAAAGTGATGCCATTTGGATTAAAGAATGCAGGCGCAACTTACCAAAGGGCAATGACTACTCTCTTTCATGACATGATGCATAAAGAAATTGAAGTTTATGTGGACGACATGATAGCCAAGTCCAGCACAGAAGAAGAACATATTGAATACCTTTTGAAGTTGTTTCAACGACTAAGGAAATATCAGCTTCGCTTGAATCCTAACAAATGTACTTTCGGGGTTAGATCTGGAAAACTCTTAGGTTTCATTGTCAGCCAAAGAGGTATTGAAGTAGATCCCGACAAAGTCAGAGCTATTCAAGAGATGCCTGCACCAACAACTGAAAAGCAAGTAAGAGGATTTCTCGGACGATTAAACTATATCTCCAGGTTTATCTCTCAAATGACTGCTACTTGTGGGCCAATTTTCAAGCTTCTCCGCAAAGATCAAGGGGTTGTATGGACTGAAGATTGCCAGAAAGCGTTTGACAGTATCAAGGAATACCTGTTAGAACCACCAATATTGATTCCTCCAGTTGAAGGAAGACCATTAATCATGTACCTTACCGTGTTGGAAGAATCCATGGGTTGTATGCTTGGACAACAAGATGAAACTGGTAAGAAGGAGCATGCCATCTATTACCTGAGTAAGAAATTCACAGACTGTGAGTCTCGTTACTCCATGCTCGAAAAAACGTGTTGTGCTTTGGCTTGGGCATCAAAACGTCTCCGCCAATACATGATCAACAATACTACTTGGTTAATCTCCAAAATGGATCCGATCAAGTATGTCTTTGAAAAGCCTGCCTTAACAGGAAGGATTGCCCGATGGCAAATGCTGTTATCTGAGTATGACATTGAATACCGTGCTCAAAAAGCGGTCAAAGGAAGCATTCTTGCCGATCACTTGGCGCATCAACCAATTAATGAATATCAATCTCTCAAGCTTGACTTTCCTGACGAAGATGTCTTGTACTTGAAGATGAAAGATTGTGATGAACCGTTACCAGAAGAAGGTCCTGAACCCGGATCAAGATGGGGCCTAATTTTTGATGGAGCAGTAAACGCTTTTGGCAATGGAATTGGGGCAGTCATTATCACTCCCAAGGGTACTCATATCCCGTTCTCTGCCAGATTGTTATTTGAGTGTACCAACAACATCGCAGAATATGAAGCTTGTATCATCGGTCTCGAAGAAGCCATTGACTTAAGGATCAAGATCCTCGACATATATGGAGATTCAGCCCTCGTGATCAACCAAATCAAAGACAAGTGGGAAACTTACCACCCTGGCTTGATTCCTTACAGAGATTATGCAAGACGTCTGTTGACTTTCTTCAACAAGGTTGAATTGCATCATATACCTTGAGATCAGAATCGAATGGCAGACGCCTTGGCTACTCTATCTTCCATGTTCAAAGTCAATCATTGGAATGATATGCCTACAGTCAGAATTACGCGCCTTGAAAGGCCCGCCTATGTGTTTGCAACTGATGTAGTCATCGATGATAAACCGTGGTTCCACGACATCAAACGCTTCCTTCAAACTCAAGAGTACCCGCTTGGGGCATCAAACAAAGATAAGAAAACTCTAAGGAGACTTTCTGGCAGTTTTTTCCTGAATGGAGATGTGCTATACAAAAGAAATTTCGACATGGTTTTGCTCAGATGCGTGGACAGACACGAAGCAGACATGTTAATGCATGAAGTGCATGAAGGGTCCTTTGGAACTCATTCAAATGGGCATGCAATGTCCAAAAAGATCTTAAGAGCAGGATACTATTGGTTGACAATGGAATCTGACTGTTACAAACACGTGAAGAGATGTCACAAGTGCCAGATCTACGCAGATAAGATCCATGTGCCACCGACTCTACTCAACGTTCTCTCATCTCCGTGGCCTTTCTCCATGTGGGGTATCGATATGATTGGAATGATCGAACCGAAAGCTTCAAACGGTCATCGTTTCATCTTGGTAGCAATTGATTACTTCACTAAATGGGTCGAAGCAGCATCTTATGCCAATGTTACAAGACAAGTGGTTGTGAGGTTTATCAAGAATAACATCATTTTCTGATATGGTGTTCCCAGCAAGATCATTACTGACAATGGTTCAAACTTGAACAATAAAATGATGAAAGAATTGTGTGAGGAATTCAAGATTGAGCACCATAACTCTTCTCCTTACAGACCAAAAATGAACGGCGCCGTTGAAGCCGCCAACAAGAACATTAAGAAGATCGTCCAGAAAATGGTCGTCACTTACAAAGACTGGCATGAAATGCTGCCATTTGCTTTACATGGGTACCGTACTTCAGTGCGTACTTCAACAGGGGCAACTCCCTTTTCTCTAGTATACGGCATGGAAGCTGTGCTCCCCGTAGAAGTTGAAATCCCATCAATGAGAGTCCTCATGGAAACTAAATTATCAGAGGCTGAATGGTGTCAAAGCAGATACGATCAGTTGAACTTAATCGAAGAAAAACGTATGACTGCTCTATGCCATGGACAGTTATACCAAGCAAGGATGAAACAAGCCTTCAACAAAAAGGTTCGACCTCGTGAATTTCAAGAAGGTGACCTCGTGCTTAAAAAGATCTTGTCTTTTCAACCAGATTCTAGGGGCAAATGGTCTCCTAATTACGAAGGCCCGTATGTTGTCAAAAGAACATTTTCTGGCGGCGCCATGACTCTTGCAACCATTGATGGTGATGAACTCCCATATCCTGTGAATGCTGATGCAGTCAAGAAATACTTTGTCTAAAAAAATACAAAAGAACAGCTCGGTAAGTCGAAAACCCGCAAAGGGCGACTTAGGCAAAAATGAGCGTCTCGGTGGACTGAAAACCTGAAAGGGCGGTCCAGGCAAAAATTAGAGACAATAAACAGAAAAATTCATCCTGGTAGATTGAAAACCTGAAAGGGCAATCTAGGCAAAAATTAGGGATTTATGACAAAGTAACTGCATCAGTCCATACTTCGTCATCTGAATCATCTTTTCCATCAAAGGGTCTACGATCAAATTATCGCCGATCTGAAGCGACAAGCACAGTTGGAACTCAAAGTTATTAGAGGGAATAGTGGTTATTGCTTTCAATGTAGTCTTTTCCGCATAATTACCATTTCCAACTTTTGTAAATACTCCATGGAATCACGCCTTTAGCTGATTTCCATCCTATTAAATAAATTTGAGCCTTGTGCCCATTTGTTTGCAATCTTTAATTTCTTTCAGCTTTCAAAATGACGCTTTAATTGTGTTATTTACTTTTGAAAAAAAAGAAAAAAAGTTTTAAATGAATTTACTTCACTTTTCTTTTTCAAAATAAAAGCGAAATTTTCCTTTGAGTTGTGAACAACGGAAGGAACATCAGCAGTCGTCTCCATAGGATGAACAAAAGGATTCTCCCAGAAAATTGTTGAGACAACGGTATTCTTGTCCCATAAAAGAATTCTTGAAGCAATTACCCCTCGAGGTAAAGAAGCTCTTCTATCCCCAGTAAAGAAGGTCTTTTATCCCTAGTGGCGAAGATTTCCAATCTCCAGTGAAGAAGCTCTTCCATCCCAGTAAAAATGCTTATCTTCCCCAGAGAAGTTTAAAACATGCAACACCATTCATCACCTGTGTTATCTGCACCGTGTTGAAGAACATTTGCCAAGTATCTGGTTGTATTGCGACGTCGGTCCCTCTCCAGTATATACTCTCTTGTCTGTCAGTCTCGTCAGCATGCATGCTACATACATGACATTCATCATTGATACATATTTGCATCATTTATGCATTCTTGCATTTTTCAATGTTTGCTTTAAAATCACTTGTTTAGGATATATTTATCCTCAAAAAGAAGAAAAAAAAGAGAAGAAAAGAAACAAGTATGGGCGTGTCATCTCTCCAAATAGGTTGTCACCCATAAGCAGAAAAGAACATCTTCTTTTTCCAGTTCCCCACTGAGATCATTCCTCGTGGAAGAAGGTTTCTTTAGTTTCTCCTCTTAAAACAAAGGAGGAAATCCCCATTGAGTTCATTCCTCACGGGTACAAAGTCTTGTTTGACTATTTCTTTCCAATTCATTCTTGGTTAGAACCCTGTCTTTACCAAAGATTCAAATTCCGATTCCCCAAATAGAGTCGTGAAAAACAGACAATAAGCAATAGCCTCATCTTCTGAGCAACTTATTTCTCTTCCAAAACAATATTCCTCTCAAGGAAATCAATCATGAAGACCATTTGACAATCAGGGTCTTATTACTGTTCACAAGGCTGAATAACCAGTAATTTCCCTAGCAAAGTCTCCAAGATCATTTTATCACTCGGCTGATAATTGATCATTGTCATACCCCAAATTTGTCCTACCCTCTAATTTTTAACTGGCTTATGCTTCGCATTTCATCTACATATTTCCATTAGGACATTAACATGACTTTACATTCATTCATTGAATAAAGCACCCCAAAGCATGAGATCAGGGATCATGAAGCAGATTAGAATTCCACATTGGGTTGAGGTGTGCATATCAAATAAGCCTGATCCATCAGTTTCTTTTGAGTATTGATCTATGAACTAAGGATTTTTGAAGCATAGGCGATGTGGGTTTTTCTTTATCATGCTACAAGGCTATTCTAATTAAAGTTCATAAAAGGCAAGGAATTAGGGTTTATTTCCCTACTTGTGGTGATCAAACGGGTCCTTTTGATTTAAAGTTTTGGACTTCTTGTTATTGTGCGTGCGCTCATTTTAAGATGAAGGGCATGTTGATGGAGCTTTTACTTTTGGTCAAAGTCAACCATAAAGGGTTGACTTTTTGACCAAAGTACATGATAAGTTTCATGGTTTTCATGTTACTTTGAGGAATACTCATTCAAGCATGTCAAGAGTGCATAAAGATGGAAGGAATAGTTGAAAACTCAAAAAGTGACAAATACAATTTGGAGAGAAGCTGTGACTCGTTTCACCCCTTCACAAAATTCCTAAAGCTACTCATTACAAGGGAAGCATGAATATATGTCGAAGGAAAAACAGTAACTTGCACTTGAGATGAACTTGAAATATACCACAAATCCAATACAAATTTTCCGGCAATACAGGTTATATACCCAAGCCTTAAACATCTAAGGAGCCTGCACTTCACTCATGACTACAAGCCAAACATACAAATTCCAAGAGTTCAAATTTAAAACCGTTGCAAGGGTCCTCAATCATTACAAGCTCATTATTTACAAAAAGCCTACATCTTCTACAAATTCAAGCTAAAGATCATTACATTCATTGTTACAAAAAGAATTACATAAAAAAGATGCGTCAAAGTCTTCTTCAAATGCGTCATTCTGTCTTCAAACTTCAAGCCATGGTCGAGTCCATTTGCTACGTACCAAAATCCAGCCCAATCCAATACCTGCAGCCATCCATAACCACAAAACAAAATCTTAGTAGCCAATTTTCCCTTAATCATCATTCATACACTCAACCATACAATGACCAACCACATTATAAAACCAATAAGAAAACCAGGAAAAAGCCACCGACAGAACCAGCCCTTCGCGTCCTAACCGCTAACTGACTTTTACATAACAATCCAATTACTAACTTTTACTAACAGCTCATAACAAACTACCAACTGTTTCTAACTAATTTTCCCCCCTGTAACTAACTTCCCAAAACAATTCCTAACTACCTCAGTCTCACCCAAAAATCCTAACAAACTTTTCATAACCCATAACCGAAAAACAGATTTCTAACAGACTTTTAACTAACATAACTACCTTCATTCAGTTACTTAACAGCAAATTGGATTGTAACAGGGAGATTGAACTAACCTGCTGATCCTTTCATCTTGTATAAAACCAGAGCTGGACCATTCTTCAATCCTTCCTTCACAATCTCAGGATTCATCATCTTCATTTTTCCTTCACTTCCATCCATTCATTCTTCTCCCACCCTCAATCTTCTCTCAACTTCATCATCTTCAACAAAAACCTTCTCTGAAAAATCTTCAACAAGAATCTTCACCGATTCTCAAACCAATTCATCACCAATCTGGTTCTCCTTCAATCTCTGCATCCTCAAGAACAAAGACTCCGTTCATACATCATTCAACAACAGTTCAGAAGGAGAAGAGAAGAAATGACTTACCTCAAAAACCTGCAACAGAATTGCTAAGAGGTTTTCTCTCGATTCAATCTCCACTTCTTCAATGATAACAGAATCGCTCTTCCAATCTTCACCTTCATTCTCCAAGAAACTCACACAGAAAAAGTTCTTCGGCTAACTCTTTACAATCTTCACAAACAACCTCCCGATTCTATAAAAAAATCACAAAAAACAAACTCAGAATCCTTCATTTGCTTCTTCATTTGTTCAAGATAAACATCACCTTCGCCTTCATCGTTGTGATTCATCACTCTGACATCACATGATTTTGCGATTCTGCATCTTCGAGAACTTTGCAACAGCATCATCATCATCAATAACGAACAAGGAGAAGATGAGAGAGCCACGGGATTGAGCTGAAAGAGATCGAGAGAGTTCGAGAACCGAAACGGAGACGAGAGACTTGCGCCATGAGAGGGCTGAGATTCCGCCGCCGTGAAACTTTCACCGGCACAATGAGTTGAATCGAGAGAGAGCCACCGTACCGCCGCCGTTCGTTTGCGAGTGAGAGGGAGGAGAAGCTCAGAGGATTTGAATCATCACAAAACGTAACCCTAATTCCTCTCTCTGTTTATTTGTCCAATTTGCTGTTAACTGAGTTTAATTAGCATTAAGTTTAATTAATCAGAATTAACATGAAATCAGATGTAATTAATTGACATTAATCATGCATAAATTTGTTGAATTGGACTCAATAAAACTTGGGCTCTAACACGAATTTCTCTTCACACCCTCTGTAATCTGGCCCAATGCGCTGCTAAGTGGAATTTAGTTCAATGCCTTTTTACTTTTTCACCCCCTGGTAGACAGATTTTTGTTTACTTGCAACGTTATTTTCTCTTTAACTTCTGCTTCATAAATCATTTTCTCATGAAATAAAAAATGGATAAAAATATGTTTTAGATACTTCTATGTGTGTAAATAATTGTGGTATATTTTATAGATTTTTAGAAACTAGTTTGCTATTTTAAATAAATCTTTTTCTTAGATATGTTCATATTTTCGCATGTTTAGTGTGTTTTACAAAATAATTCGGTTGAGTGCCTTAGAAGTAGAATTGAATTCCCATTTTTTGTGTGATATCAGTAGGCTCCTATATCTTCATGTGTATAAAAAATAAAAGTGCAATTCCATGTCTTTATTAGATTTTCATTAGGTTTCTTTTACCCGATTGATGTGTTCTTCTAAGTGGTTAACCATGTGAATTTGATCTATAATTCGATTTGCATTCATGCAATGATGTTGGTTACTTTTTGTACATATAATTAGGGATGTCTAGAGGTCCTAAAACCTGGAATTCAAGATTTTAATGCATGTTTTCTTATTTTACTTGATTTTTCTTTCTCACATGTAAATAACTTGTTTTTGATTGACGATTGCACCGTAACTTGTACAAATGACCCGTAATTTTGTGTGAAACTCCTTGGCATGATTTTGTGAGTGTTTAGGCATCTAGTAGAGGCTATTTGCTACTGACTTGCACCATTTGATTACATGTTTCTAACTTCATTCACGATTTGAAACCGTTTAGCTAGTATTGACCTAGTGTTGTCTAGTTTTGGTTAGAGTTTTGTATTGTGTCATGCTAATTGACTAATATAGATTAACATAGGATATTAGAACTAAAATGAATGAGTTTGCTACTGACTTCAAGCTTAAACTATGTGTTCACTTGCTTTTGCTTTGATTAATTGATGTTTGTCCGCTAATTGGTGAGTAACGATGCATGCGATACTTTGGTAACTTCTTGTGGATATTCTTGTGTGATACCGTGGTGCTTTTGTATTTGATTTGGGACACTCAATCCCATGCTTTGCTACTGACTTGGAGCTTCTTTATCTCATTTCCATGCTTAGCTTCTCATTCCTTGCTTTAATGTTGCTTATTCCTTACTATTGCTTGCCATGTTCCCTTAGACTCTTCCTTCTTTGTTAAGGGGAATTGAGATAGGATAGTTGTCCTCAACCTTAGGGCCATTAGTAGATTAGAATAACTTAGATTAGAATTTAGGATTAGTTCCCTATTGCATACTTTTTCTTTTTCAACTCTTTAAAACATTAATAAAAGGAAGATGCGAATCACATTAAGCAAGTGATAGAGAAATGAGTGGGATTCATTCCCTAATCTATTTCTCAATCGCTTAGTGGCATAGAAACGAGTGGGATTCATTCCCTAATCTGTTTCTCGGTCACTACTTAATGGGAGAGAAACGAGTGGGATTCATTCCCTAATCTGTTTCTCAAACATTAATTAATGGGATGGAAGTGAGTGGGATTCATTCTCTAATCTGCTTCTCGATCATTATACATTTTATGTGATTCGACTCGCAAACAAATTCCCCTTAAAAAAAAACACAACCAAAAACACATAAAACACCTAACAATGATTCAGACTAAAGCAAAGTAGAGAAAGTGGTGAGTGGCCCGGTATTGGGTACTGTTCATCACTCATCTACTCTAAAAGATACAAACCAATCATTTCTTTTGCCTAAGGGCACCGTCATCTCCGCTCCATTGCATCCTAGGCGATCCCTTATGCAAGAGCGTGAGCGTTGACTCCGCCCAATTAAAAAACACAAAAAACAAGCAGAAAATCTTTAGCCGAGCTACGGTAACTCTGATTCCTGAAAAGGATACGTAGGCAGCGGGGTAGGGCCCGTGCGAGTACAATTCTTTATTTTCCCTACATTTTGCATTCATTCGCATTTAGACGTAGACATAGTTAGGCACCCTTTAGATAGAAACAAACATAGGTGGATACCATCGAGTACGATGGGCGCGAGGGGTGCTAATACCTTCCCCTCGCGTAACCGACTCCCGTACCTTGATTCTCTGGTCGCAAGACCCTGTTCTTTCCTCTGTTAGGTTTTCTGATATTCCTTTCCCTTATGGGATAAATATATTGGTGGCGACTCTGTTCATTTTTTCGCGAGCGTGCGACAGCTGGCGACTCTGCTGGGGATGTTGCTAGACCTGTTGCTGGTCCATCCTTAGTGAGTCGATCCTAGCCTGCGTTTGTTTGTTTATTTACTGGGTGTTTATTTGTTTTTATGTCTATACCTTGTATATATGTTTGCATGTTTACTTTTCTGCCTGCATATCATGTTTATTTCTGTTTGCACATCATGCATATGGATTATATTCTGTGTTCCTTGGGGTCTTCTGTTCTGTTTTGCAGGTTGGGTGGGATTGTTCTATGAGGTAAAAGGCCCAATACCCAGGCCATGAGTGATACCTTAGGAACTAGGAATAGAGTGGCCATGACGGACAGAAGACGTATGTCTGATTGATCCGATCATGTATCCACGGACAGAGCTTGGTTGAAAGAGGCAATATCGTAGGATTACGCCTACTTTCAATCCTCTGTTGGCCTTTTTTGACCTACCTTGACCTAGATTCACCTGTGAGTGGGGAGGGATATACATGACAGGTATCGTTGGTGACTATTCTGTTCTGTTGGTGACTATTGGTTTTCCTGGTATTCAAAAAGGTGTCGGACCTTTGATCCTGTGACATTCGACCTGTATCAGTTATTCAGAAGTTTGTACAGTGGTTACTAAGATTATGTGGACTGTTGACCCCATGCTGTTGCATCGCATAACATCATTTCTTTATCCACTTCATTTATGGGGGATCCTAAAGTCTATTTCCAAAAAAAAAAGAGAGAAAATAAAAGAAAAGATATGTAAAAGAAAAGGAAATAGAAAAGCAAAAAAAAAAAAGATACTCTATACAAAAAAAGGAAAGCTTTGATTCCAAAAAAAAGAGATAAAAAAGAAGAATAAAATGTATGAAAAGACTTTAGGATTCTCCATAAACAAAACATGCATTCATACTATCATGCATTTCATGGTTCTCTCAGATATTTATGGGACCCTTTCTCTCCAGATTTCCAGATCAACAACAGATTTGACTTCTCACCGCCACAACTCCAAGATCAACTATGGAACAACTCCGTGAGGAAATGGATGAGATGAAGGAACAAATGGGTCATCTTATGTTGGAGATGCGAGACTTGATCTGTAATCAGGATGCACTAAAAGAGGAGAATAGTCAGTTGAAGACTCAATTGAGCTTGGTCATGGAAGTTCTGAAGACGGTATTAAGGAAGGAAGGGGATGTTGTTCCTACTGCGGCAACAGAAGTTGTTGATCCCTTCTCTTCAGTAGGATCCCTCCCCACTCATGGAACACCCCAGGAAGTTCCTCCTCAACTCCATGTGCCATTACCTCCATGCCAATCTGTTCTTCAAGGAGGCCAAATGTGTGGGAAAAAGCCTAAGATACCTCAGAGAATTCTCGATCCTATCCCGATGCCTTACGCTCAGTTACTTCCCCGTTTGTTGGAGCTTCAGTTGGTTGAGCTACGAGAATTGGCTACGCCTGAAAAGCTTCCCCCCAACTTTGATGCCAATGCTCGATGCGAGTTCCATTCTGGGGCACCTGGTCATGATGTTGAGCATTGTAGGGCGCTGAAACATCAAGTTCAAGATCTCATTGATTCAAAAGTGATTTTGTTCACCCCCGAGGGTATGCTTGTTCGAGGAAATGGGTTTCCGACTGCGGTGGAAGAAAAGGTTGGTTCATACTTCTATGTCAGACCTACTTCAAATCAGAAGCATAATGCACCATCTTGGGTTCCAGGTTTCCCACCTCATCAGTCTCCATTTGTTTCACAGCCAAGTCAAAAGGGGAAAACACCTGAGCAGATTGAGTATTTGAATCATCAACAACCCCACGTGATCCAACCACACCTGGTTCAGTATTCGCCCCAAAAGCAATATGTTCCACATCAACAAGGCCATCCGAATCAGTATCCACCTAGAAGTAATTTGGGACGAAGAAATGCTCCTCTGGACCAAATTCCTATGACATACAGTAAACTTCTGCCGTATCTAGTTCAAAGCTCATTGGTGGTTCCCAAATCTCTGAAGCCTCCACCACGTCCATTTCCACCTGGATATGACCCTAATGTGCAATGTGGGTATCACGCTGGATCAATAGGGCACTCCACTGAAGATTGCAACGCTTTCAAAGCCAAAGTACAACAATTGATTGACGAGAGGTATATAACCCTTCAAGGAGGAAACATGTGTGTGAATGGATTTCTCTTGCCCGAGTAAGCGCCCGGATTTCAGAAAATCTCCACACAAAAAAAAAGAGCAATAAGCCCAGAAGGAGTCAAGTCTCCTCAACTATGGCAATCATCATTTCATTTCCGTATTCTCATTTCAGTACTCCCTATTTTGTTGAAGACTACTTCTTTGTTTGAACTCATTGGTATGATAATAATGAAAGCACCACAAATTCTCGAGCAACTTTGTCAGAATCTTTTCAAAGAGAAATCAAGAATGTTTTGTAGAAGCATCTCTCATTCTCAAGGTTCTTATGCTCAGTTGTGTTCGTGGAGGTTGGTTTTTCAGTCGGTGTTTGAATTCTCCTTGCAACAAGTAGCTTCTCTAAGTTTGGTGACTACGCAAGTTTCCTCCATGGATATGTTTGGGGCTCCCGCACGAGGGATAAGCAAGACGTACTCTTATCTTGAGCATTGCACCATTCGCATTGCTCGAATCCCTAAAGCATTACAAATTCTTGGGTGACTTCGTCAGAATCTTCTTCCATGTGGTAATCAAGAGTATTCTACACAATGCTCCTCATTCTCAAGGTCTTCTTCACCACAAGTTCTCAATTTGATGACCATGCAAGGTCCCTCCACTTTTGATAGGGAATACTCCTACAACATCTATGCTTGGGGCTCCCGCACGAGGGATAAGCAAGACGTACTCTTATCTTGAGCATTGCCTCACTCTCATTGCTCGAATCCCTAAAGTAAAAAGGAAAAAGAAAAAGTTTACAACTCATGGGTGACTTGTTGAGTTTTCCTTTTGAAGTAATCTGAAGAGTTTGGAAGGAACTGCAGAAAGTATTTGAGAGCAATAAGTCCAGACGGAGTCAAGTCTCCTCAACAACGGCGGCCATTTAGTTTCTTTATTGCATTCTCATTTGTAACATTTCATTGTTTGCTTAAGCACTGATCGCATGTAAAAACTTGTTAATTTCTGAATGAAAATCATAATACATTGTTTATGTTTGTCTTGAAGTAATCCATTCGTTATCACTCATAAAATGTTTTTGGCATTACGATACCAAATTTACTAATCACTTGCTTAGGCAAAAAGCTGAGGGAGAATGATGAAAGATAAAAATGCAAAAATCTCCAATTGTGTGCTTTTGAATAAAACCTTACTGAGGATGTGCAGGCATTATTTTAAATCCCCAAACACCGGAGATATAAGGGAGATAGACCCTCGTTAACCCCTTTGAGCCTTGAAGTAGGAGTTTCTTTTCTGATCACAAAAACCCTTATTTTAACCTTGGGGCAGGGTAGTGTTCATTTAACTTGATCGAGTGTTCAAAACTCACCAAAGGAGTATGCATCTAAGGATACAACAAGGGTTATCCTTCAAAGGGCTGAGGAATGTCAAAACCGCAATGATTATCCTTATTCCATCAAGAGGTCAAAAGATGATAATACCACAATGGTTATCCCTCATCAATCAGAGAATGAGGCAGTCACAATTTTTCAAACAAATCGAGAGCAACGCAAGATCACACGACTTGTTCAAAAAGTGAATAAAAAAAAAAAGAAAGCCCGCTAAGTCAAAAACTTGAAATGAGTGACTTAGGCAAAAGTTAGGGCATCCCGCTGGACTCCAAAATAAAATTCAAGAGAATTTGTCCAGGCAAAAGTTAGGGAAAGCAGAAGCGAAAAACAAGAATTACAAAATAAAAATCCTTATCAAAAGAACAAAGTCGTGTGATCAGACACCAAAAATGCAAGATGAAGTGACTGCCATGTCCAAAAAAACCTCATTGATTCCTCAACCATTCCAAATTCCTTGTGAGGAATGAACACTCATGTCGAGTTAATTGAACCTAGGAATGGAGAACATCATGAAGGGGGTGGGTACCAAATAATTTTGAGCCTAAAATCCTTTGTTTTCTAAAAACCGTGAACCCGGCCAAATTACAACCCTTAAAAGTCCTAATTGAAGTAGGGTTTATTTTGAAAACACACTCCGATGAGATAGCGTTCAACTGACTCCCAATGAAGCGAGACTCATATCCATGTTGGTATCGTACGTTTGCTTTATCTTCCATATGCAAAAATTGAGGTTGTGTCAACTAGTGATCCATTCACAAGAGGTCGCAACCTCATCTCAATAAAAAGTTTCTTTAAACTTCAAGACTAACATAGGCTTTGCATTAGAATCCTCATTCTTAGAATTAACATTCTTTTGCATACAAATATGTGCTTAACATCAAGGAAATTACCATGGTGAGAATCAGTAAGTAGCTTGATCATGTCAAAATACAAGAGACTTGAGAACTCTGAGGAGTAAAAGCTAATCATTTCAAATGTTGACTATCGAGGGGCAGGTTCTCTAAAGAAATCCGTTGGGCACGAACAGTTAATGCTTTCTTTGATTACTTTGAGGGAAAGAATTTGAAGACTCCGTTGAGTGTGGTAAAGTTGTTTCCATGCTTGTTTAACTTCAAAACAATGAAAGCTTGAGGATTCTGATAATATGTACCTAATCAGGGGCAATTGAGTCGAGGTTTGACCTCTCAAATTCAGCATATATGGGGAAATCATGTCGATAAATCTCTTCAAGCTTTGATCAATCTGGGGCAATCATGTCGAGGAACCTCTCTTGGTTTCAACCAATCTGGGGCAGTTACGTCGAGATTCGACAAATCTCTCCAAGAATCCTTTAGGGAAAATCCCTCCATGGGTCATGAAGCTTGGGGCAAAATCTTGTCCCCCCAACCATAGGAGTTTATTTCTCCTGGAGCCTTGGTCTCTCCCCAAGCATGGAGTTTATTTCTCCCGAGAGTTCGTTCCATTCCTCAAGTATAGGAGTTTATTTCTCCTAGGAGTTGTTCTACTTCCCTAATCAAGGCTCCTTATCTGGACTTCTCATTCCCAACATGGTGAATCGAGGGAATCTCCTCGAGCTGAAAATCCTTCAGGTAGTGGCACATGGTGAGAAGTCAGAAATCATTCTTCAAGTCAAAGAAAAGTACATCTTTCAAATCAAAGTCCAATGTCTATTGGCACCTCCACATGGTCCTTAACACTAAGGGGATTCTCCCTGGTGTTTACCTCATCAATGCCTTTATTTGGCATCCTGCATATAGTGGTCACTGCATATAACATTGCATCCTCAAAAGCGTAGCATATCCATCAAAGCGGATCATTACGCCATAGAAAAATTCAAACATGCATAACAAAGCATAAGCCAGATAATACAAATCCGCACCCAGTCAAGATAATAATACATCCCCACACAAAAGGTTGTCCTTACAAATTCCCATTGATATCTGCTACTACATTTCAAACCTCCTCAAACCATGGTGCCAATACCTGGTACCCTCAATCCCCAAAAGAAGTCTCATATTATCTCCACAGTGTAAATCGGGCACAATGTCTTTCTCCGTCAGAATCGTTGTCTCCGAGGTTATTGCCCGTGTGCTGCGTGCAATTTAGAGTGCGAATGAGGGTGGGCATTCAACCCATCTCATTTTTCAATCGTTTGAATGACCATACTTGGTGTGTGGCAATTCGAACGATTGCCACTCTAGAGGAGTTACACCCCGCCTTTGGCCTGAGGGATTATTGTAATTCTTATGCTTCGCAAGCATCAAAATCTTCGTCTCCTTGTCAAGTCTAGTCGTCACTAGTCTTGTCGTGGTTATTTCCCGTGTGCTACGCGCATATTAGAGTGCGAATGAGGGTGGGCATTCAACCCATCTCATTTTTCAATCGTTTGAGTAACCATACTTGGTGTGTGGCAATTCGAACGATTGCCACTCTTGAGGAGTTACACCCCGCCTTTGGCCTGAGGGAGTAATGTAATTCTTATGCCTCGCAAGCATCAACATCTTCGTGATTATGTCTTTTTGATCGAGTCTAGTCGTCACTAGTCTCCGTGGTCCCTTCCCCCGTATGGGAAAACATTTTAAGCCCAGTTTCCGACCTGGCAAACCCTTTCAAAGCCCAACTCTAACCTGGCAACCCCTTTTAAGAAACCAATCTTCAACCTGGCAAACCATGTCAAACCCAATTCCTCTTTTGTCCCTTGATGCCGAGTCGATGTTGAGTCATAGATCGCCACGAGATCTTATTCCTCCTAAAGTGTGGGAGATCGCACGAGATCTTCTCTTGATGTTGAGTCATAGATCGCCACGAGATCTTATTCCTCCTAAAGTGTGGGAGATCGCACGAGATCTTCTCTTGATGTTGAGTCATAGATCGCCACGAGATCTTATTCCTCCTAAAGTGTAGTTGATCGCCACGAGATCTTCTCGATGTTGAGTCATAGATCGCCACGAGATCTTATTCCCTTTTCTTCTGTTGACGAGTTGATCGCCACGAGATCTTCTCGATGTTGAGTCATAGATCGCCACGAGATCTTATTCCCTTTTCTTCTGTTGACGAGTTGATCGCCACGAGATCTTCTCGATGTTGAGTCATAGATCGCCACGAGATCTTATTCCCTTTTCTTCTGTTGACGAGTTGATCGCCACGAGATCTTCTCGATGTTGAGTCGTAGATCGCCACGAGGTCTATTCCTTTCAGTCATTGTCTCATACAACTATTTCCATTGAGAACCTGTATTGGCACCGTTACCACGTTACAAGCTATCACCGTTCATCCAATTACTCATTGTAAATTCTTCCACCAGAAAAAAACAAAAATTTTCTTTCCCCAGCAGATATCAAAACAAAATGGAAAAATAAGAATAACACTTCCACCATCATTTCAGGACAAATTTCAGGTCTTGATATTTAATCTTCTTCTACCTCGAATGTTCGAAAGGCCGACGCCAATCTCACATTCAGGCTTAAGACGATTAAATAGGGGCAGCTGTCATACCCCAAATTTGTCCTACCCTCTAATTTTTAACTGGCTTATGCTTCGCATTTCATCTACATATTTCCATTAGGACATTAACATGACTTTACATTCATTCATTGAATAAAGCACCCCAAAGCATGAGATCAGGGATCATGAAGCAGATTAGAATTCCACATTGGGTTGAGGTGTGCATATCAAATAAGCCTGATCCATCAGTTTCTTTTGAGTATTGATCTATGAACTAAGGATTTTTGAAGCATAGGCGATGTGGGTTTTTCTTTATCATGCTACAAGGCTATTCTAATTAAAGTTCATAAAAGGCAAGGAATTAGGGTTTATTTCCCTACTTGTGGTGATCAAACGGGTCCTTTTGATTTAAAGTTTTGGACTTCTTGTTATTGTGCGTGCGCTCATTTTAAGATGAAGGGCATGTTGATGGAGCTTTTACTTTTGGTCAAAGTCAACCATAAAGGGTTGACTTTTTGACCAAAGTACATGATAAGTTTCATGGTTTTCATGTTACTTTGAGGAATACTCATTCAAGCATGTCAAGAGTGCATAAAGATGGAAGGAATAGTTGAAAACTCAAAAAGTGACAAATACAATTTGGAGAGAAGCTGTGACTCGTTTCACCCCTTCACAAAATTCCTAAAGCTACTCATTACAAGGGAAGCATGAATATATGTCGAAGGAAAAACAGTAACTTGCACTTGAGATGAACTTGAAATATACCACAAATCCAATACAAATTTTCCGGCAATACAGGTTATATACCCAAGCCTTAAACATCTAAGGAGCCTGCACTTCACTCATGACTACAAGCCAAACATACAAATTCCAAGAGTTCAAATTTAAAACCGTTGCAAGGGTCCTCAATCATTACAAGCTCATTATTTACAAAAAGCCTACATCTTCTACAAATTCAAGCTAAAGATCATTACATTCATTGTTACAAAAAGAATTACATAAAAAAGATGCGTCAAAGTCTTCTTCAAATGCGTCATTCTGTCTTCAAACTTCAAGCCATGGTCGAGTCCATTTGCTACGTACCAAAATCCAGCCCAATCCAATACCTGCAGCCATCCATAACCACAAAACAAAATCTTAGTAGCCAATTTTCCCTTAATCATCATTCATACACTCAACCATACAATGACCAACCACATTATAAAACCAATAAGAAAACCAGGAAAAAGCCACCGACAGAACCAGCCCTTCGCGTCCTAACCGCTAACTGACTTTTACATAACAATCCAATTACTAACTTTTACTAACAGCTCATAACAAACTACCAACTGTTTCTAACTAATTTTCCCCCCTGTAACTAACTTCCCAAAACAATTCCTAACTACCTCAGTCTCACCCAAAAATCCTAACAAACTTTTCATAACCCATAACCGAAAAACAGATTTCTAACAGACTTTTAACTAACATAACTACCTTCATTCAGTTACTTAACAGCAAATTGGATTGTAACAGGGAGATTGAACTAACCTGCTGATCCTTTCATCTTGTATAAAACCAGAGCTGGACCATTCTTCAATCCTTCCTTCACAATCTCAGGATTCATCATCTTCATTTTTCCTTCACTTCCATCCATTCATTCTTCTCCCACCCTCAATCTTCTCTCAACTTCATCATCTTCAACAAAAACCTTCTCTGAAAAATCTTCAACAAGAATCTTCACCGATTCTCAAACCAATTCATCACCAATCTGGTTCTCCTTCAATCTCTGCATCCTCAAGAACAAAGACTCCGTTCATACATCATTCAACAACAGTTCAGAAGGAGAAGAGAAGAAATGACTTACCTCAAAAACCTGCAACAGAATTGCTAAGAGGTTTTCTCTCGATTCAATCTCCACTTCTTCAATGATAACAGAATCGCTCTTCCAATCTTCACCTTCATTCTCCAAGAAACTCACACAGAAAAAGTTCTTCGGCTAACTCTTTACAATCTTCACAAACAACCTCCCGATTCTATAAAAAAATCACAAAAAACAAACTCAGAATCCTTCATTTGCTTCTTCATTTGTTCAAGATAAACATCACCTTCGCCTTCATCGTTGTGATTCATCACTCTGACATCACATGATTTTGCGATTCTGCATCTTCGAGAACTTTGCAACAGCATCATCATCATCAATAACGAACAAGGAGAAGATGAGAGAGCCACGGGATTGAGCTGAAAGAGATCGAGAGAGTTCGAGAACCGAAACGGAGACGAGAGACTTGCGCCATGAGAGGGCTGAGATTCCGCCGCCGTGAAACTTTCACCGGCACAATGAGTTGAATCGAGAGAGAGCCACCGTACCGCCGCCGTTCGTTTGCGAGTGAGAGGGAGGAGAAGCTCAGAGGATTTGAATCATCACAAAACGTAACCCTAATTCCTCTCTCTGTTTATTTGTCCAATTTGCTGTTAACTGAGTTTAATTAGCATTAAGTTTAATTAATCAGAATTAACATGAAATCAGATGTAATTAATTGACATTAATCATGCATAAATTTGTTGAATTGGACTCAATAAAACTTGGGCTCTAACACGAATTTCTCTTCACACCCTCTGTAATCTGGCCCAATGCGCTGCTAAGTGGAATTTAGTTCAATGCCTTTTTACTTTTTCACCCCCTGGTAGACAGATTTTTGTTTACTTGCAACGTTATTTTCTCTTTAACTTCTGCTTCATAAATCATTTTCTCATGAAATAAAAAATGGATAAAAATATGTTTTAGATACTTCTATGTGTGTAAATAATTGTGGTATATTTTATAGATTTTTAGAAACTAGTTTGCTATTTTAAATAAATCTTTTTCTTAGATATGTTCATATTTTCGCATGTTTAGTGTGTTTTACAAAATAATTCGGTTGAGTGCCTTAGAAGTAGAATTGAATTCCCATTTTTTGTGTGATATCAGTAGGCTCCTATATCTTCATGTGTATAAAAAATAAAAGTGCAATTCCATGTCTTTATTAGATTTTCATTAGGTTTCTTTTACCCGATTGATGTGTTCTTCTAAGTGGTTAACCATGTGAATTTGATCTATAATTCGATTTGCATTCATGCAATGATGTTGGTTACTTTTTGTACATATAATTAGGGATGTCTAGAGGTCCTAAAACCTGGAATTCAAGATTTTAATGCATGTTTTCTTATTTTACTTGATTTTTCTTTCTCACATGTAAATAACTTGTTTTTGATTGACGATTGCACCGTAACTTGTACAAATGACCCGTAATTTTGTGTGAAACTCCTTGGCATGATTTTGTGAGTGTTTAGGCATCTAGTAGAGGCTATTTGCTACTGACTTGCACCATTTGATTACATGTTTCTAACTTCATTCACGATTTGAAACCGTTTAGCTAGTATTGACCTAGTGTTGTCTAGTTTTGGTTAGAGTTTTGTATTGTGTCATGCTAATTGACTAATATAGATTAACATAGGATATTAGAACTAAAATGAATGAGTTTGCTACTGACTTCAAGCTTAAACTATGTGTTCACTTGCTTTTGCTTTGATTAATTGATGTTTGTCCGCTAATTGGTGAGTAACGATGCATGCGATACTTTGGTAACTTCTTGTGGATATTCTTGTGTGATACCGTGGTGCTTTTGTATTTGATTTGGGACACTCAATCCCATGCTTTGCTACTGACTTGGAGCTTCTTTATCTCATTTCCATGCTTAGCTTCTCATTCCTTGCTTTAATGTTGCTTATTCCTTACTATTGCTTGCCATGTTCCCTTAGACTCTTCCTTCTTTGTTAAGGGGAATTGAGATAGGATAGTTGTCCTCAACCTTAGGGCCATTAGTAGATTAGAATAACTTAGATTAGAATTTAGGATTAGTTCCCTATTGCATACTTTTTCTTTTTCAACTCTTTAAAACATTAATAAAAGGAAGATGCGAATCACATTAAGCAAGTGATAGAGAAATGAGTGGGATTCATTCCCTAATCTATTTCTCAATCGCTTAGTGGCATAGAAACGAGTGGGATTCATTCCCTAATCTGTTTCTCGGTCACTACTTAATGGGAGAGAAACGAGTGGGATTCATTCCCTAATCTGTTTCTCAAACATTAATTAATGGGATGGAAGTGAGTGGGATTCATTCTCTAATCTGCTTCTCGATCATTATACATTTTATGTGATTCGACTCGCAAACAAATTCCCCTTAAAAAAAAACACAACCAAAAACACATAAAACACCTAACAATGATTCAGACTAAAGCAAAGTAGAGAAAGTGGTGAGTGGCCCGGTATTGGGTACTGTTCATCACTCATCTACTCTAAAAGATACAAACCAATCATTTCTTTTGCCTAAGGGCACCGTCATCTCCGCTCCATTGCATCCTAGGCGATCCCTTATGCAAGAGCGTGAGCGTTGACTCCGCCCAATTAAAAAACACAAAAAACAAGCAGAAAATCTTTAGCCGAGCTACGGTAACTCTGATTCCTGAAAAGGATACGTAGGCAGCGGGGTAGGGCCCGTGCGAGTACAATTCTTTATTTTCCCTACATTTTGCATTCATTCGCATTTAGACGTAGACATAGTTAGGCACCCTTTAGATAGAAACAAACATAGGTGGATACCATCGAGTACGATGGGCGCGAGGGGTGCTAATACCTTCCCCTCGCGTAACCGACTCCCGTACCTTGATTCTCTGGTCGCAAGACCCTGTTCTTTCCTCTGTTAGGTTTTCTGATATTCCTTTCCCTTATGGGATAAATATATTGGTGGCGACTCTGTTCATTTTTTCGCGAGCGTGCGACAATCATGTCTTCAGAACCACTATCACAAGGCTGGTAGTCGGTAACCTTTTGTTCTGGTTATATTATTAAACATGTCTATCACAAGGCTGATAGTCAGTAATATTAACCAAACCTTTGAAACTCTTTTTACCTTGTCAAGTCTATCACCATGCTGATAGTCGGTAATACAGTTTCATACCTTTCACCTTCGCATTACTAAACAAGTCTATCCCCATGCTGATAGTCGATAATGTCGATTGGTAAGCTTTTCTTACAAAGCTATCATTCCCCGGTGAAGCATACACTTGCTTTCCCCAAAAAAACGGATTCTCTTCCAAAAACGGATTGAGGCATCTTTCCCAATCTCTTTTCCCCAGTGGAGTCAGTTCTTGATATCCCCTCGGTAAAGATATCCTTGCATCATTCGCAATTTTGGTATCTTAGGTCCAAAATTCGCGTCTTCTGATATTTAAGTCTCTTCCACCCTATCAAAACGAAGATTTTCAATCTTCATATCTCAGGTTGAAGAAACTTAAATAGGGGCATCTATCATACCCCAATTTTTGACCTAAGATACCACCTCATATCATTTACATATGCATCATTTGCATCCCTAACAGACTGCATAGCTTGTGTTTGTTACTTGTGACTCAGCAGGATTTAATCAGGAAATCACTCATCAGTACAAGTAACAATCAATTAGGGCTTTGTTCTCCCTTCATTTCAAATGAATTATCTTCATCAACAATCAACATTTGGTCCTCAGAGATTCACTTCAACAAACTCAACAGCTTTGAATCGACTGAATTAGGGTTTTGACTGAAGACAGCATACTCTTGACTTTTGCTCAGAATTTGACCTAATGACTTGGGACATGACCTCAAGACCCCAAGTGCATCATTTTGACCTAATCCATTGGCTCAGAACATCTCTCACACAAAGATTGATCAGACAAATCATCAGAATTAGGGTTTTGAACTATCAGGGACTGAAATCAGGGATCACATTTGGGAAACCCTAAAAACCCCCAGGAAGTCAATCAAAAGTTTCAATCATCCTCAAATAATCCATGTGACAATATACAATGGAAATTGTATCTCAATTCAAGGTCCACAGTCATCAATTTCATCAGGTCGACAATTAGGGTTCTTTGACCTAATTCACTGAACAACTGACTTTTTAATCAGGACATGGTGCCACAACTCAAATCATGGCTCAATATCCTCAAATGCTTCAATATAATCCATTCATACTATTCATTTGGTGAGGATAGCCTGTTTCATTTGAAATCTCCAGAAACGCGATTCGTCTGAAAAAGTCAACTGTACAAGATCACCATTGACTTTTGGGGAATTTTGGTCAACCATGACTTTTGAAGTTTTAAATCATCAATATATGATATGAGAAGTCATTTGATCAAGGAAAATCAAGAAAATCAATCAAGAATCAAAAAGTCAAAAGTTTGACTTTCATACTTAGAAAATTTTTCTAAGTGTTTTTCATGGTTTTTTCCAAACTTTGGAAGGGAATTTCTCAAAATTTCACCTACAAACTGAAAAAAACTTCCAACATGAAAGTTGTAGATTTTGGTCCAATGAACAACTTTGTCACATATAAATTTTTTTCAAAAGATCAACCATTTAAGAGATATGGAGCTTCAAAGTTGGTATCTTTTGAAAATTTCACATAAAACTTCATTTTCTTCAAAGTTCATGGATCTTTTTCACCCATTTCCTTAAAGATCTTGAAGAAACTTTCAACTAGGGTTTTGAAGTGTGTAACATGAGCTTTCCAAAATGTCCAAGAGCATGAAAAAATTTGATGTGTAGCCATGGTTTTGAATTTTGACATTAGTGAACTTTTCACTTGAAATTTCAAGTCATTTTGCCAAAGTTATGAACCATTTTGCCAAATGATCCAAGTAATGATGCACCAATGCAATAATTGGAGATATTTTTCTGATTTGAGATCAGAATGGAAGAGGATAAGAAGCTAGAGTTTTAACCATGGTTTAGTCACTTTTAACCATGTGCATTAAATGTAAAGATTCCATTTTATCTTCAAATGCCAAATCACCAATTCTTGATCAACTTGCAAAGCTTTGTATTCAGAAACCTTGGCCTATAAATAGAGGTCCTTACCTCATTCAAATTCACACCAAAACCTCACAAAAGATAGGTTTCTCTCTTCTTTCTTGAATTACAAGTTTCATAAAGTTTCAAGGAGGAGAAAATGCAAGTTCCATCCCTTGCAAGTTCTGACCAAAGTGATGCTTCCCACAAACCATAAACATCACATATGATGTGTTTGAACCATCCATACACCCCAAAAACACCTAAAACTAAAAATCACTACCTCACTTTCCAAATATGCATAACATGAGACTTATCATGCCAAATTTTATTTAAGCTCATTTCTGACCAAGTTAATCATCCAAACACCATCCATGTACCATATATGAACTATCCCAATCATCATCCATGATCTGAAACATCAAAATCATCAAATTCGATCCTCACACCATAGCTCTGCAGATCGGGTGCCACAAACTGATCAAGAGGTTTTCAGTTCATTCCAAGACTTCAAACATGTTCCATAAGGTCCACTGAAGGTGTTCAGATCAAGAAACAACATCTGGAATCCCTCATTTGCAGAATTCGATTTCCAGTTTTGACATTTTTAAGGTAAGCTCTCTTGAACTTCAAACTCTATCATACATGCATCATAAATGAAAAACTGCCATACTATCTTGTTTCTGCACATGCATGGATCATTAACCCTCAATCAATTGCCAATTATCTTGCACAAACACGATTTCAGATTGAATTAGGGAATTAGGGTTCTTCGTGTTCATCAGAAAATTAATGATCTTAGAGTGAAAATAAATGAAATTAAATGATACCATCATGTTCCTTGTGGAAAATCGAGCAAGATAGGCTATTCACTTGATCAAAACAATCCAGTTTTCAGAATTTTCAAATTCAAATTAGGGTTGTGTTCTTGGCGCCATATTTTTGAAACTGAAATTTGGAAATCATCTCAAAATATATTTTAATTCGTTGCAAGTATTAACAGACCACGCGCGTGGTCCAGTTGGCTAAGTTTTTGGATAATAACCTCAAGGTCACAAGTTCAACACTCCTAGGGGCCAAACCATTTTTTTTACACTATTTTTTCTTCATTTTCTTTAACAACTTTAATTAATTATTTAACCAATGAAATTAATTCATTTTTCATTCATTTTTTACACACTTCTTGTTTAACACATATATTTTAAGAATATCAAAAAAAATCATCAAAAAATATTTATTTGATACATTTTTTAATAGTTTTAAAATGACTTGTTTTTAAGTAATTTTAATACTTTTAAATATTATTTTTCATTTGATTTTCAAAGTTAATCACTTGTAAATATTTTTTGAAGCAAACTCTAATCATCTAAGTGTTAATTGAGGATAATCTTTTGTTTATCTTGATTAAATTGACTTCTTTCAAAATTCAAATCGTTTTAAAACAAGCGATCGCATTTCTTCTCAAAAACGATAAACCATTTCTTTTTGAAACTTTTGATTAAACTTTTTTAATTGATCAATTGATTTTCAAAATGAAGTGGGGCCTCTCGAATATTAGAGAGTATAAGACCCACTCTTTTCCCTTTTTACAGTTTTTCTTTGTACAGAAAACTTTTTCAAAACAATAAAACTTCTTCAAATTAAAACTTTTTCAAACAGTTTTCAAAAGCGAAACCTCGCGTCCTGTAAATAAAACAGTCAACCATGTTTTGTAAATAAAACACGGGCCTCCACGTAGGTATAAGTCCCAAGCCCCTTTTGTACATACCCATTCCTGTACATGAAATTAGGTATTTCATTGTACACACACCGTTTTGTACATATCTCAATCAGTTTGATTTTTAACTTTGAATAACAAACCAAAAATGAAGGTTTTTCTTTAAATCTTCCCAAAAATACCATGGGCCTCCATGTAGGTATAAGTCCCAAGCCCCTTTTGTAAAAACCTGTTTACATAGCTTTGAATAAACTCAAGCGGGCCTCTCCCCGAGTGTGAGTCCCGAGCCCCCGTGTATACAAATGGATCATGCTTACAGGTATATTTCCTTCATAAACTCCATTATATACACACACTTTGTCATATATATAATTATTCATAACTTGTTCATGTTTGTTCATATTTGTTCATACTTGTTCATGTTTGTTCATATGTGTGATATGTGTGCTTGTTCAACTTAGTACAACACTAGGTTCCCCATAGCCTCCTATTGGGCTTCGTGCAAAGAATCTCCATTAGTTTAGGTTAGGACATAGAGTATGGTTTCCCGGTGAAATCGCTCTAAGAGCTCAGACCAACTATACCATGCCTCCCCTTGGGCTTTGTACAAACGAGTGACCCTCCCATAGCCTCCTCTTGGGCTTACAATGCAAGGACCCTGGATTGTCCCTCCCATAGCCTCCTCTTGGGCTTACAATGCAAGGACCCTCGGATAGCCCCCTCTTGGGCTTCGTACAAGGACCCACGGGCTTCTTATAAGCATCCCCAATATCCAAATCAAATACCCTAGGAGATTAGACATTTATCATCTCTATGATAGGAGTATCTCTTCTATATCATCACAAACAATCAATCTAATCAAACTTTTTTTTTGCCACAAGGCTGGCTAATCAATCAAACTTCTTTTTGCCACAAGGCTGGCTAATCAATCAAACTTTTTTGCCACAAGGCTGGCTAATCAATCAAACCGTTTTGCCACCATACTGGCTGATTAATCAAAGTTTTTGTCACAAGGCTGACTTCATTGAAACTTTTGCCACGAGGCTGGCTGATTAATCAAAACTTTTTGTCACAAAGCTGACTTCATTGAAAGTTTTTGCCACAAGGCTGGTTAAACAACAAAAACATCTTTATCATTCTAAGCACCCTAAGTGGCATGGCCCCGGGCTTATAATGAAAAGATTTTCAAACAAAAACAAACAGATGTATGTGATGATATAGATTAGATACATCGAACATTTTGATGACATTTGTCTCTTTTCCTTTGCTTCCACTAGCATAAGTGGGAACTACGATTCCTCTGACTTTCTCAACATCCCTTTGAGAATACGTAGGCACAAGGTCGATCCTTGGCGAGCAAAATAAAACAAAAAAAAAACCATTCAAACCTTAGCACCCGTAGACCCCGAGCTACAGATGCTCTGATTCCCTCTAAGGGATATGTATGCAGAGGATCGCGATGATCTTTGCGAGCATAATCAAACAAACACCTTAGGTCCCACCTATTTCACAACAGAACCTCTCAATAATATGGAATGAAAAACAAAGCAAAGAAACCTATAGAGTACTATAGATACGTTGGGTGCTAATACCTTCCCTTCGTATAACCAACCCTCTTACCCAAGATCTCTCCCCCCACTTTTTAGGTTATTGCAGCTTTTTTCCTTTTCCTCCTTTGGAAATAATAAAAAGTTTGGTCCGTACAAAAGAAAAATCATTTTTTGAGCACTCGAGCCCAAAGAAGGCATCAGGTGTCTCATCCCAAAAAAGACAACGATTTTTCCCCGCGACACATAGGATTAGAGTACCACATTATCTCAAGCAAAATTCATATACATTGTTATCATCAAAACTAAGAATATTGATCAGAACAAATCTTGTTCTAACAATGTCAAGTAACACCGAATCCCTCTAGCTGCTCCAAGAGGATTTGCTTATGTAGATTAGCGTATAGGAACGTTGTTATCGCATCCATATGCTCTAAATGCATATCCATGTTGGTCACCAGCCAATACAGCTCTGATAGAAGCGTGTCTAACGACCAGACTAAAAATATCATGATAATCAACCCCCTTCTGCTATGAATACCCCTTTGCAACTAGGAAAGCCTTGAACTTTTCCCGTTCTTTTTCTGTTTGTTGCAGACTTTTTCTTGTACACCTACTTGCAACCAATAGTTATATCTCTTTGTGGCAGCTAAACAAGATCCCATGTCTCATTTATTTTCAAGGATCGGATCTCCTCCACCATAGCACTCATCCACTTACTTTCTCCTGACTAGCCATAGTCTCTCGAAAAGTAGAAGTGTATCCTGAACTAGTAAGAACAACATATGCTTCTAAGTCTACAAACACATATCTCACTAGAGGTATAATACGACGAGGCTCCCTATCATGCTCAAGTGTATAGTCTTTTACTCCATTTGAATCTTACATTCTACCTGAATCTGAGTCTAGTTCATCCTGTTGTTGGGCTATAATCTGTCTTGGACTCACTGGTGGCTCCTCAATTTCCACTAGAATCTTGTCCTGGTTGAAATTTTCTATCTCAATATCTAGCACTACTATCACATCTGATTGTTTCAACATCAACTGCTCATTAAATATAACATCTCTGCTGACAATCACCTTCCTCTTAATTGTATCCCACAACTTATACCTTTTCACACCTTTATTTTAGCCAATAAAGATGCACAATTTTTACTTTGGGTCAAGTTTAGACCAATCCTCACTAGAAATTTGCACAAATGTTAGACATCCAAAAATCCTCAAATTACTCAGATCAATGGGGTTACTTGTCCACACCTTTTCTACAATGTTTCCATCTAATGAAGCTCGTGGTGATCTGTTGACTAGATAGCAAGCCATGTTGAGTGATGCAACCCAGAAACCTTTTGAATGGCCAACATTCAACCGAAGACACCTTGCCTTATCCGTCAAAGTCATATTCATCCTCTCTGCAACACCATTATACTGTGGTGTTTTTCTCATAGAAAACTGCCTCTGAATACCATTCTCCACATAAAAATATATGAAATATTAGTGCACTTTTCCATTAGATGTTTTGTATGATGTCAAAACTAGAAAAACTTTAGCATTTTGTATACTAGGAGGTATCTTTGAGTCATTATGTGGACCTTTGCATTAGAGATCTTAGAATGCACTTAGAATATGTTTAGAAAAGGTATCATGCATTAAAAAGGAGTTTCAATGCATTAAAAATCAATTTCTCCACAAAACACAAGTCTACATGTCAACACATACGTGATATGAGTTGACACATGTGGATCAATAATAAAGCATGTAGCCTCTATTTGCATGAGTCGACTTATACAACCTTTCAGGTCGACACATGCTGTAAAAATTACTCCTATGTGTCTACACATATGATGGACAGGCCGACACATGTGCCGCACAGATCGACACATGCATTAACATGAGTCAACACATGACTTATATGTGTCGGCACACATTGTATTTTTTCTAAAAATAACATTCTTTTTCACACTTCTAGGTTTTCCTTTTGTCTCCAACTTGCACTCTTATAAATACTTTCTACATGCATCATTTTCAATTTGATGAAACTATAAACACATACAAATATTGCTCTTCATCTTCAACCTTTCATTTATGCATACACACAAACAAACTACGCAAAATCATTTTTTGTTTGGGTGCCATCTAGACTAGGTTGATAACATCCAATTTAGGTCGGTGTACTGGAGTATTAGGTTGAGAATTTTTTTTTGGGATTTTATTGGAAAAACTATGAGGGTTTATCCTCCAACATCATGGTGTTCATTTGGGGGTTTTGACAAGATTCTTGCAATTTAAATTTGATTGAGTGAAAACTTTGAAGAACAGGAGGTTCTTGCAAAGGAGCAGCGTGAGACGGTGAATTGATTGAAGATCTTGGGTGACAACAATTCACAAATTGGATTCGACCGAGTGAAAGCTTTGAAGAACGGTGGTTTCTTGCAAAAGAATAGCGCCATACGATCATAATGGTATTGTTGGGTGACTTGATCAAACTAAAATCAAGGGAAGAGAAGTGTTAGGATCAACATCAAACATAGGGTTTCTAGGGTAGGATTGCTACATTTATTTCGTAAACTACTTTTTGCAAATTAAGATTGATATCTCAATTCTGATTGAAACTGGGGGCAGACGTAGCCATAGGAAGGACGATTGGTGAACTGCCTAAACAAATCCTTATATCCTTTCTCTCTCTCAATTAATTTTCATTAGTAAATTGTTAAATTCATTGATTAAGTAAATGATTCGTAGAGATTTATTCTTTATTTGTAATTTTAAATTGCTTTGTTGATTAACATTAAATCTATTGGATTGTAAGTGGTATTTGATATCAATAAAATCAAAAGAAAAATCTGAAAAAACCATCGCATGCCAAGTGTTCAACAATTTGCTAGTTTACTTATTTCTCATTAATTTCATTGGAAATAGGTTATCTTAGTGATCCTATAAAAACAATTATTTGAGAACTTGGTGTATTAGTTACTTATAATTTTTGAACATTCCATACGGTATTGCACATATCTAAGTTTTTAATAATTAGGTTCGATTTAGACGACTTGTTCGATCTAGGCTAAATTTTTCGCTTGTCATAGTCATTGCGCGTTTCAAAATTAATTTTTAAAAAGGAAATTTTACCATGGGGATCTATTCAACCTCCTCTAGATAAGTTGTCGTCTTCTAACATGAACTTCATGTCAATGTATTTAGTTCCATTATCAAACCGCAGATACTTTATTTTTCTTCCTATTTGGTTCTCAACTTTTGCCTTCCACAGTTTGAACTTACGAGAAAAATTATTAGTGAATGTCACAAAGTACTTGAAACCTCCAACGGATGACTCTTTTGTAGACCCCTAAACATCAAAATGGACATAGTCTAAGATTTCCTTGGTCTTCTGTTGCCCGGTCTTGAAATGAACTCTACACTGTTTCCCAGGAACACAATACTTGCACAATCCACTTATGCAATTATCAGTTTTAACATACGCCATATCACTCATAATTGTGCCCCCAACAACTTAAAAATATTGCATGCAGTCCTCCTTGTCGTCATAATTGTCATTGCACCCTTGTTAACCCTCATGATTTCTCTATCTCCATCTGATCGAAATGAATAATCATTCAATTGAAAGTGTCTAAAAAAACCAAATTTTTCTTCAATTCTAAAACATAACGCACCTTACGCAACGTGCACACACTAGTACCATCCAAATTATTGAATATTTTTAAAATATTCCATAACAAATGACCCCTCATACCACCTTTCATTTATAGTATCCCTAGCATATATTTGTATGGCATCATTAAGAAACTTAGCTTTCATATTCTCTTTTATAATCTATTTATTCATATATTAAAATCCTTATAACTTCAATAATATCGTTTCTTTGTCTTTTTTAATAAAAAAATCAAATCAGATTATAATGCGAAAATCATATATGGCGTGGAACTTTTGATTGACACATTAATTAATTACTAGAAAATAAATATCAGTGGCCAATGATGTTGATGCTATTAATTTGACTTTGTTAAATTTTAAACTCATATTTATTTATGATTAGGTAACGCCATTCTCATATGAAAGAAAACTCCAACTATAGTTTATCCAAGAGACATATAATAAACGGAATAATTAATTAACTGACATCCATGATATCTTGGAAAGCTTTATAATACAAATAATTAGTATTTAATTAACAGGCCCATTAATAAAATATAAATATATTATAAATTAATAAAACACACGACAATAGAATTTGGTTAGGTTTTGTGGTTGGAAATGAAAACATAACAAGAGGTGGATTGTTTGATTATGAAGAGGCAGAAAATCAGAAATTGTGTATGAATGAGTCTTTTTAGATTAGCAGAGTAAGAGAATAAGAGACAAAGATAGTTGGGTTACATGTTTCAAATGTTGAAAGTGCTTCTATTTTTTGGTCTCAAAAGTCACACATTAATGTCGGACTTGTGTTTTCTAAAAGTAACAAAAGAATCTAAAAAAAAAAAATTAGATTGTGATTGTGAATTATTATTTTTTAAAGAAAAATAATTAATTTTATATTGGTTAAAATATTGATTAAAAGTTTTTAGATTATTGGTGCGATACAGTGCCAAAAAGCACAGTGATCATGCGACATATTCTGGAATCCAATAAAACTTAATTAAACCTGCTAACCATGTTTCTAAAGAATCTTTTTTGTTTAAATATTTTAAATTACAAGTCCACGAAGCAGTATCATTTTAAATACGTATTTTTTGCTTTAATCATTTACTTTAATTTTCTTTGATATGTCTGAGTCAATTTTAAGTCAAATGGACTTATGAGTGTAATCTAACACAAACTCTTTTCCTTTTTTTATTATATTGAATTAATGTTGCGAATTATTCAAATTAAATATATTTTTTTATGGGAAAATTAAATATATCTTTAGTATGTGTATAAGTATTATTAATATGCATTTTTTTTTTACAGAAAATAAATGATATTCATTCATTCAAATCGATAGAGTACATCGTTTGCAATACAAATTCAAAATCGCCAAAAACAAAAAGGATGAATCTGCGAACAAATCCACAGCATCCATGTTAATAGCATAAAATGGCAAATTGCATATGCCTACAAATATTAATGTATTGACTGTATTGAGATGTCCGAAATATTCATGCTTCCGGATCTGTAGCGTTGACGGTACCAAAGTCATTGATTGAATCTGCACTAGATCGAAACTAATCTTTCAACCTGAAACAAATGAACACCGCACAAAAACGGAAAAACAAAATACCCGCACAAAGATGAGAAATCAAAATACACCACAGAAATATGGGAAATCAAAACAAACGATGACCCACGAAATCACAAAAAAGACAAAAAGAAAAGGTGTGAAAATCACTTATTTAAGTAATAGATAAACAAAAACGATTTGGAGGAGTGATTTTGGATCAAAATTGATCCTAAATCACCCCTCTTTGAGAGAGAGGAAGGAAAAAGAAGAAAAGTGACGGCTACAAGTATTATTAATATGGATTATGACTCAATAAACTTAAAATTTTGAAACGTTATAAGATTTAATTTCACTATCCGTTGTAATTTTTATTTATGGTATCATAGTCATTTGGAATCATTGAATTCCCTTTGTATAGTTCATAAGTGAATATTCTTTGTGCTCCTTATAATTATTAAATTCCATCGTTTTATAAAAAAAATTCATGAGGCGTGTCACTAAAAATTTGTGTCAAATTAAGTTATTTTCATTTTTTAATTTAAAAATAGCTTTAGAGAGACAAAGAAAGAGATTTTTAATTCAAAGAGTTAAAAGAGTTTTGAAAATTATTTTTGTATGAAAAATACTTTAGAATTTAGAATATAGTGATTGTTGATGAAAGAAGGGAAGATTCGGCAATGGATAGAAATGAAGTGTTCTTAGAAATTTATTGAGGTAATCTCTTAAATTCATTATTAATCTTAGGCATTTGATATCTCCCCATAATTGATCATTTTGGATCAAACTTGGTAAGTAATTTTTATGTGTGTTGATTTTTTACTTTCATCTTTATTCTTGTTAGCATGTGATTTCACATTGTTTAAGTTGGTAGGTTAATATTACTTGAGACTGTATAGTGTGATTGTTTTTGTTCTTTATCCCACACAATGTTACTCTTATGTGTTTGAATCCTTTATTTTATAACAAAATGACTTTCGGTTAGAGGTAAAGAGTCTAAGTTTACAAGTGAGTACCATGAGTTTTAAATAGGATATTGAGCAGTTTTCTAAAGACAACAATTTTGGGATCTAAAAAATTAAGATGGAAACAATTTTAATTCAAAAAAGTGTGCGGAAGTATTGAAAAGTAAAACATTGATATCGACAAGCCTAACATAACGAGAGAAGGACAAGATGGTGGATAATTAGAAGTTAAATAAACTAAAATTGTATGATAATTGCATACCAAGAAAACAACATAGAGTGAACTTTTGAAGTGATTTGCATAATTCTTATAATCTGTTTGAGTATGTTCACTCAGATTTGTAGGGTCTAGCAAGATTGCAACATAAGAGGATGGGTTATAATTTCTCACTATGATTGATGATTTTTCTAGAAGATTATGAATCCACATTTTGAAACATAAAAGTGACATCATTGAAAAGCGTAAGGAATGGTAAATTCTTATAGAAAATCAATTGAAAATTAAACTGAAAGTTTTAAGAGACGATAATGGCAAATAGTTTGATGACATTTAGAGAAAATTTATTATAAAGAGACATAGAATTATAGTTATCACACCACGACAAAATATCATAGTTGAAAGCATGAATATGGCCATATTGGAGCAAGTCCATGTTGTTGGGAGCTTAAGTACCCAATATTTTTAGAGTGATATTGCTTTTGTTGTAGCTTATTTAATCAATAGATGTCCAATCTCAAGCTTTAAAATATATAACAATGTTTAGATTGGGAAATTGGTAAACTACTATAATTTGAAGGTTTTCATACCTTTGATATTTGCACATATCAAGCAAAACAAGTTTGATGCTAGAGTTGTGAAATATATATTCATTAGTTATCCTAAAGGTATGAAAGGATACAAGATGTGGAAGATGGAATCCCGAGGATCACATTTTATCAAAGCAAAAATGTTACTTTTGATATGACTCATATAAGGATGAAGTGTAAAAACATAAAAGTGAAAGAATCATAAATGATGATGGTGAAGCCCCAATTTAAGGTGCAGGTTCCTACTAGTGAGACTAAAAATAAGAGGATGTTAAGGATCCCGATCTAGTTCAAGAAAAGTGCAACCTACCCGACTCCATACTATTATTTGATTCATGGCATAATAAGGAGGGAGAACATACCACCTTAAAGATACAATTATGTTGATCTTATTTGTTATGGCTTAAATGTGGGTGAATGGTTGCAAGTGTTTGAACCAAAGACATTAAAATAGGATATTGAAAGAAAAGAGAGTTGAAAAATGTTTACGACGGTGAATACAAAAATGCACTCATTAGAAGAGAACCATACCTGGAAACTTACAAAACTTCTTGAGAGATAAAAGCTTGTAGGTTGCAATTGGATCTTCAAAAAGAAGAAAAGTATTGCGAGGTTTCAAAACCCAAGGTATAAATAAGTACTTGTGAAAAATAATAATTTACTCAGGTGGAAGGAATTTATTACAATAAAGTATTCTTATTTTTGTTAAATCATTGTTCCATGAAGATTCTTATGACTATTGCAAATCCATATAATCTTGAGTTAAAAAAAGTGGATGTCAAAACATACTTATTGCATGGATACCTGGAAGATACAATTTAAATGGATAAACCAGAAGATTTTATAGAGGGAACATCTAATGTGTATGTTTTGAATATATCTTTGCATAGATTGAAGGAAATCCTAATACAACGATATTGTTGGTATGATAAATTTCTTCTAATGTATGGTTTTGTTAGAAAGACAATATCTATCTAATGTGTATATAAGGAATGGTGAAGTTATTTTCTCTCTCTCTCTCTCTCTCTCTATATATATATATATATATATATATATATATATTGTGTGTGTATTTGTGCTTGTGTGTGTGTGTAATATTTTTTATGGAATAAAGTATCTCTGTGAGGATAAGAGGATCCTAGTATGTATATCATTATAAATAAATAAAGAAGTGAACTATCATTATCTCAATCTAGTTACTTGAAGAAAGTGGGGGGGGATTATATTGTTTGATGCTAAAATTGTCAACACTTTTTTAGGGTAACACATTAAGCTTTCAGTTATGCAACATCCTCAAATTGAAGTTGATAAGAAGGTGATAGAGAGTTGTCTGTGTGCAAGGTAGAATCAAAGCATTATTTATGATATAATTTTAGTAGACCAGACTAAGCATATGTCATTAGCTTAACAAACTAGTTTATGGATAATTCCGACCAAGTTTAATGGGAATATTTGAAGTGGGTGTTGAGGTATTTTATTGGTTCATTGAAAGGTAGTTTTAATTTTATAAAGGAAGCTCAATGGAAAATAGTTTTTGAGGGTTTTGTGGATGCAAATTATGCATGGAATGTGGACACTAGAAACTTCATGTCAGATTTTTTTTTATTTACGTTGTTTAGATCAATTGTAAGTTGAAAAATAGGTCAATAATTCATAGTTACTTTATCTACAACTCGAGCGGATTTTATTTCCCTAGTTGAACAGGTTAAAGAAATAATATGGTTAAGAGGTATGGTTGGGAAGTTAGGAATCACTCAAACATGTGTGATTATACATTGTAAGGACAATGCATGTCATTAGGGACATGATCGAGTTAGAGTATATTGTGATGGAAAATGTTGCTTCGGAAGATAACTAAGAAAACGTATTCACCAAGTCATTCCTCAAGTTAAGATTCAAGCATTACTTGAACTAGTCTAATTTTTTTTTTAAGAATGATTCAAATTTGGATTTAAGAATAATGTAGTTGATGGATTAATTGGAATCACCGTGGTTTTTTAGGAAAGTTGGAAATTCATAGAATGTGCCTAGAGAAAATCATCAATTGGAGATTTACATTATTACCTCACATTTGAGGAAAGTAGCTTGGATATGTGAGTATGTGAGAGATGGAAACTATTGTATTTTGCTACTACCTTATACACGAGGTAGGTGCGAGGATGTGTAAAAGCACGATTCTCAATATGTATTTTAGATTTTAAGTGTTTTTGAAAAGAGTGTAGACTACTCTAAAAAGATAAAATTAGAGACATAAAAAGAGACCTTCTTAGGAATTTATAATCTTAAGAATTGGAATATCGTTGGAGATCATCTAAGGATTGGGAAACATTTTCAAACACCTTACTACTGAGGGAATCGTGTGTTGAGAGGAATAGATATTGAGTCACAAATGAGTAAAAACTAAATGCTCTTATGAACTTGTTTGGATAATTTCTCGAAACTTACTTACAATCTCTTATTGAGACTCTTGATTATTAGTGGATCAAAGCACTTTTCTCTCTTCTAGAGTAGATTATTTTGGATCGAACAATGTAAATAATTTACGTTTGTGTTGATTCTCTACTTTCATTTTAATCTTGTTAGCTTGGTATTTTGTATTGTTTAAGTGGTATATTAATATTATTTGTGTGATTGTCTTTGTTCTTTATCCAACACCTAGTTGTTTTTGGTGTGTATGAATCCTTCATTTCACAATAATTACATATTGGTGTGCACATTGAAATTGGGTTCTTTCAATTCTTCTAATTTTATATACATTAAAAAATAAATGTTATTAGTTGAATATAACAAGCAAGTGAATTAAGTTGTTAGTGGAACAAAAATAAACCGAATGCAATTTAGAAGAATATATTTCAAGTCCACTAAAATTCACGAAGTTTTTCTGAATAGGAGAATCAATTTAAGACAGATCTGTTGTGAAAGTCCAGTAAAATGACTAGTTGAATGGGTTTATTTGCATTTATATATTTCCTCTTCTTCCTCTCAAAGAAACAATTTTACTTGGTGCAACATTTACTACAAAGGAGATCGCTTAAATTATTCATTGTATGGGTGCTTGCCTCTACAGATTTGTGACTCCGATTTGGCATTGTACATCATCCCCCATAATGATGTTACTTATGAAAGAAGAATCTCTGGAGTAACACATCCTTTCGAAAGACATTATTCTTGTGATTCTTTTTTCCCCTTATATGTTTGAATTTTGTTTGGAAAAAATGTTCCACCTCGTGGCTTTTGCCATGGAACCAGAGTTTTGGAAGTCTGTTTGATTTACTATAGGTGGTCAAAAGAGGTCTCACATTGCCTTGGAAAACAATATTATTTTGTATTAAGGAGGCAAGTTGATGCTAGTTATTTTTTCTAGGCTTAAATGCACTTTTGATAGCCCCCTATTTGAATTTTTTAAATTTTTTATTTCCCCGTTTTAAAACTCAGTTTTTTGGCCCCTTGTTTAAAAATTCTTAGAATTTTTTTGGCCATCTATCACTTATTTCTTAATTGGCATTTTCAATTAATACATGGCATCGACGTGTCATTGACACAGTCACTTACTTCAAAGGAAAAGATGATTTTATAATTTAAAATAGTAAACTTAATAAATGAAATTTAGTTATAAGAAACATTTCCTGAATTTGGAAATGTTGAATTGAAAAGATCATCATTTTCCCCCTTCCAAATACCTAAAATAAAAAATCCTAAATCCTAAATTTTTTTCTTCCTCAATCATTTTCCTTCCTTAATCATTATCTTCCTCAATCATTTTTCCTAAGTCACATTCAAGCTCAAGTGAAGGTCCTATTTCTGAAATCATATTCAAGCCAATTGTTTGCTCAATTGTTTGCAAATGACAAAACTGCATGCACTATGAAAGAAAAATAAAGAAGTAAATTTTTGTGTCATGTATGTAGTGTGTGGTCCCTTATCTGAACTAAAGTATTCTTGAATATGTTTGTGTAAATTTTGGCCCCATATTGTATTTTGTTGTATGATATGGTCCCAATTGTTTATATATGTTGTTTAGTATTTATGTTGTGGTCCAAATTGGTTAAATTAAATCATATTATTTTTAAAAAATTCCCAATTTAGCTTAATGCCAAAATATTAGGTTAAGAATACACCATTTGGGTAAAATACGCATACTTGTTAAATGGTGTGTTAATGAAGTAGGTCTCTAAAATGAAATGGATTTGGTATGTTGATTATATGTCATGTATGCATTTCGAGAGATTGATAAAAATGAGGGTTATAAAAATATCAATATTTGTGGTATTCGAACCCTAAGGTTAGTTTTGCTCATGGACTGAGACCTTTAAACAATGATATTGATGTTTTTCAATTTACAACTGATGTTAATGGATATGAGTTGATAGATGTAGATGTATATGTAAGTGTGGAGCATAATATTGACAATCTTAAGGCAGTAGATGAAACTGAGTTAGGACATGGTTATGAAGATCCTAATATTGACAATGATGATGATATGATAAGAATGATGCGAGGGATAAATTAAGTGCTAAAGTTGTTGATGATGATGATGATGCCCAAATAGGAAATAATGTAGGGGATGTCTTATGTTTTATGTCGATGATGTCCAAGTAGGTGAAGAATTTAAATGAAACTATTTGGAAGGACGTGATGGATGTCTCAGAACAATATTGTAGAAGGTCACAGTTCAAGACATATTACGTATGTGACCTCTAGGTAAATAACATGTGAGGCCTTTAATAGCCAAATACTAGACTATATATATATATATATATATATATATATATATATATATATATATATATATATATATATATATATATATATATATATATATATATATATATATATATAGGGAGCATATCAAGTGAGAGCATTTTTAAATGAGAGATGAGAGGAAGAAATATCAACCATTGGATTCATCAAGAGAGAGAAATTAATAGCCTCATTAATGTGTTAACATTCTCTCTCTTGATGAATCCAATGGTTGATATTTCTTCCTCTCATCTCTCATTTAAAAAATGCTCTCACTTGATATGCTCCATATATATCTATATGTGTGTGTGTGTGTGTGTGTGTGTGTGTGTGTGTGTGTGTGTGTGTGTGTGTGTGTGTGTGTGTGTGTGTGTGTGTGTGTGTGTGTGTGTGTGAACAAGCCACTAATCACATTGTTGAATGGGTGAAATATTATCTGACAAAAGAAATAACTAGTAAAAATGAATAAATGCAAAGGTATACTAGAAGCATCAACCTTAGAATCCAAGTGATTCTTGAAAAGAATGAGAAAAAAGTAGAAGGATAAACTCATACATATCATTGTGTCAAAGACACGTCATTGTCATGTATAAAATGAACATGTCAACTATGTAAAAGTGATGGGAGAGCAAAACAATCGCATGGATTGTTTAATATGGGGAATAAAAGGTTGAGTTTTAAATTGAGAGAACTAAAACTTAAAAAATTAAAATATGGAAACCAAAATCGCATTGATTTTTTCCTTCTACTATTTATGTTTTCTTGCAAGTCCTCCAATGAAAGAGTACAAGGAATACAAAAAATCTACCAAAGTAAAAAAAAGATTCAAAAGAAAACCACAAACCACACAGAACAAATAACATAAAAAAATATCTCAAAACTAATAAAAATCAATCTAACCAACCACCAAAAGTCATACGAGGTTACCAAACCACGGGAAAAAACTCGGAGAACTCCTGGAAAGAGACGAGTTGAAGAGAGACAAAGAGCGCATCAACTGAACTAGAGAGGAAACCGACCAAGCAACACATCAGTATATGCCCAAGATCAAGAGTGGGTCTTCCTCCAATCTCAAAGAGAGAGGTCTAGTCTAGGAAAACGAAAGTGAACCAACTTCCAAGAGATGAATTACGGAGGTCACCTAGTTATTAACCGACAAAATTTCCCTACAAAAAAACTTTATTACGCATAATCCAAATAGTTTAGATCAATGCATACCAGAATGCGACTATGCCTAAAGTCACCCTCTTACGCCTACCTAACCCCTAAACATGTCCCTGAAACATGACACAATCCACCCCACTAAATGCTTGAATAATGTCATGTCTGCTTAAGTTGAGTCTTATGGCAAGCCAATCCTTCAAAAGAAACCAAGAGAAAACAACAACTATAGAAGGTGTCAAACTCTTTCAACAACTATCTAACCCCTAAATAAGTCGATCAGATCTACATTCTTCTCATACCTCGGAGGAGGAAAGGAGATCTACATCGATCAAACCAAATTTTTTTCCTATGGAGTCTAGAGTTCAAACCCAAGCATCGTCCTTATTCTACTTGTTGTGAAAACCGATACCAATAACAAAGTATAATAGGGAATTAGAGAGGATAAGAAGAACACAAGAATTGGTTATAACTGCTATTCTTTCACTTTCTCTTAGAACAAGATTACAAGTTTACAAGAATAACAAATAATCTCTCTCACCCTAAATTAGGATTTGCAGCTTAGCAATGATAAGAGACTAGTATGCTATTTATAATAAAACCTAACATACTAACTAATGGATTTTTTCAGCAAGGCCCATTACACAAGCCAACTTAATAAACAAGCTAACTTAACAAATTAGGGTTTAAACACTAAAATCTAATTTAACATGCTAACAACCCTAGCATCTTCGACATCTGCATGCTAGACCCATCTTCGACTACAGCATGCACACTTCGACACCAGCATGTGAACAATCCTTCGACTTCATGCTTAACTCTGTCGAACTGTCGAACCAAGAAGCTACCCTTCGACAATACTAGAGTTCGATCCAATATCTCACAAATCTCCACCTTGGACCTAACTCTACAACGTCAAGGAACAGACTAGCTTTCTTCACGCAGCTTTATCAACTGCATACAGTGGAAAAACTTGCAACTCGGCAATGTCTCGGTGATCATATCAGCAGCATTGTCTTCAGTCGAAACCTTCAGCACTTGGACTTCTCCACGCTCGATTACTCCTCTGACGAAATGCAGCCTCACATCAATGTGCTTAGTTCGCTCATGATAGGCTGAATTCTTTGACAGGTGTATTGCACTTTGACTATCACATTTAACAGTGATACCTCGACCTTGAAGTTTCAGCTCCTTCGCAAAACCTTCGAGCCACAAGCTTCAGTGAGAGCAATATATTCCGCTTCAGTGGTTGATAGAGCAACAACGTTCTGAAGAGTTGCTTTCCAACTAATTGTTGTGCCAAACATAGTGAAAACATATCCAGAAATAGACTTTCTAGAATCCATACAACCTGCATAATCAGAGTCGACATATCCTTCTATTGCTGCTTTACTATCTTCACCCAAGGCTCCACCATAAATTAAGACTTTGTTTAGAGATCCATTTATGTACCTTAGAATCCATTTCAATGCTTGCCAGTGAGCCTTTCCAGGATTCGCCATGTACCTGCTTACAAGACTTACTGCGTATGCTATGTCGGGTCTAGTACAGACCATAGCATACATCAAAGAACCAACTATATTAGCATATGGGATGCTATTCATATAGGCTCTTTCGACATCAGTACTGGGACACTGATCAATACTCAGCTTGAATTGAGGGTTTGTTGGAGTCACAACTGGCTTCGAATTCGACATACCAAACTTTTCAAGAATCTTCCGTAGATATGCCTCTTGAGATAGACATAACTTCGACTTCTTTCTATCTCTTCGAATGTCAATTCCAAGAATCCTGGAAGCAGCTCCCAGATCCTTCATATCGAACTCCTTATTGAGTTCAGCCTTCACCCTCATCACATCTTCAACATTGTTGCTTGCTATGAGAATATCATCCACATAAAGCAACAAAATAACAAATGAATTACCAGGTCGAAATCTGAAGTAAACGCAGTGGTCGAACTGACTTCTAATGAAACTTATGCGTGCCATGAACTTGTCGGATCTCCTATTCCACTGTCGAGGAGATTGCTTCAGCCCATACAAAGATCTCTTTAACTTGCACACATAATCTTCCTTCCCCTTTTCGACATACCCTTCAGGTTGCCTCATCAGGATCGTTTCATCTAGATCACCATACAAGAACGCAGTCTTCACATCCATCTGTTCCAGTTCAAGATCGAACTGTGCCACCATGGCAAGCAACATTCGAATGGACCTATGCTTCACAACAGGAGAAAACACATCATTGAAGTCGACACCTTCTTTCTGAGTGAAACCCCTTGCAACTAACCTTGCCTTGTATCTTTTCGACGTCACTCCTTCAATTCCTTCCTTAACTTTGAAAATCCATTTACAGCTGACTAACCTTGCCCCAACAGGTTTCTTGATCAGTTCCCAAGTATGATTATCATGAAGAGATTTCATCTCATCATCCATGGCCTTCAGCCATTCAGTCTTATTTCGACTCCTCATAACTTCCTTATAGTCTCTAGGTTCTTCGTCTAGAACCTCACTTGCAGAGATTAAGGCATAAGCTATAAGATCTGCATATCCAAGTCTCTGAGGTGGCTTGATGACTCTTCTCGACCTATCTCTCGACGATAGGTAGTCATCATCAGTTTCCTCAACTTCAGCATCTTCTGCTTCTTCTTCGACTTCATCTGGGATATGCAATTCAGCATCAACATGCTCCACCTCAACAGGAATCTCTACCTGTTCCAGCTCTTCGTCAGATGTTTATGTACTTCGACCAACATCATTAGTTTTCTTAAAAGCAATTTCAGCTTCATTGAAAACTACATCTCGACTGGTGATACACCTCCTGTGACCTGGCTCTAGGCACCATAGCCTATAAGCTTTGACTCCTTCAGGGTATCCCATGAACATGCATTTCAGAGCTCTAGGTTCGACCTTGTCTTGCCTAATGTGAGCATAGGCTACGCAGCCAAATACTCTCAGTTTGTCGAGATCTGGTGGATGTCCCGACCAAACTTCTTCAGGTGTCTTCATATCTAACGCTGTCGAAGGACATCTGTTTATCAGATATGTTGCTGTCGAAACAGCCTCAGCCCAGAACACCTTTGTTAACCCCGCACTAGTCAACATGCATCTGACTCTCTCCAAAATAGTTCGATTAAACCTTTCAGCCAAACCATTTTGCTGTGGAGTACCTGCAGTAGTTCTATGCCTTGCAATACCAGAGGCAGCACAAAAACTATCGAATGCCTCATTGCAAAATTCAAGGCCACTGTCGGTTCTCAACCTCTTGACCTTTCTGCCAGTCTGATTTTCAACCAGAGTCTTCCAACTTTTGAAATTCTCAAAAGTTTCATCCTTAGTCTTCTGGATGAATACCCATAATTTTCTGGAATAATCATCTACTATGGATAGAAAATACCTTGCTCCTGAATGTGATGGACACCTTGCAGGCCCCCAAAGATCAGCATGGATGTAATCAAGGGATCCATGTGTTCTTTGTTTGCCTTTGTTGAACTTCACTCTGCAAGATTTTCCAAGTACACAGGGTTCACAAAACTTCAGCTTTTCGACTTTGTCTCCACCAAGCAGATTTTGTTTCCCTAATTCGACCAGACCCCTTTCACTGACATGGCCCAATCTCATGTGCCAGATTTCTGTTTTCGACAAAGGTTTCGTGGATGCAACATTTGTCGAACCACTTACAACTTCAGCCTCAAGGGTATACAAGTCTTGTTTCTTCACGCCTCTCAAGACTTCCTTCGAACCCTTCATGACTCTTAGGATACTTTTCTCTCCTTGGAAAACATATCCTTTCTTGTCGAATTCACCAAGAGAAAGCAGATTTCTCTTCAAATCAGGAACATACCTGACTTCAGTCAGCAACCTTATTGACTCATCATGGAGCTTGAATCTTACAGATCCAACACCTGCAATCTTGCAAGCCTTGTTGTTTCCCAGCAATACTGATCCACCATCTTGATCACATAATTCCTCGAACAAGTCTTTGTTTGGAGTCATGTGCCAAGTGCAACCTGAATCCATAATCCACTCCTTCTTAGAGTCACTGCTTGAAACCACAAGAACATCAGATGATTCGAAATCATCTTGAACAATGGCAGCGTTGCCATTATCCTTACCTCCATGATATTTCAAGCGTTCAGGGCACACCTTTCTTGTGTGACCCTCCTTCTTACAATGGTAGCATCGAATGCCAGATGCTTCGCCACTGTAAGTCTTCGACTGGCTTGTGCCTTTCTTCTGGTCGAACTTACCATCCTTTCGTAAGAGTTTTCCTTTAACGGCCAAACCTTCGCCAACAGTCGAAGGTTTATGCTCCTTTCGTTCATTCAAGTCCTTAGAGTACAAGGCTGATTGAACTTCTTCAAACGTCAGGGACTCCCTTCCATACAAGAGAGTTTCTTTAAAGTGAGCATGTGATCGAGGCAAAGAACACAATAGTAACAGCGCTTGATCTTCATCATCGATCTTCACATCAATATTTTCAAGATCAAGAATCAGCTTGTTGAACATATCCAACTGCTCAGCCAATACTTTGTCTTCAATCATCTTGAATGAATACAAAGCTTGTTTCAGGTAGAATCGATTTACCAGCGATTTGGTCATATACAAACTTTCAAGTTTCACCCATAACCCTGATGCCGTCGTCTCCTTTGATACCTGCCGGAGAACCTTATCACCAAGGCTCAACAAAATTGCGCTGTGTGCTTTCTCGATCATATTCGTCTTCTCCGCTGCCGTCAATTCTGCATTCATGGCTGCCTCTCCCTTCAACGCTTCCAAACAACCCTGCTGAACCAGTAGAGCTTTCATCTTCAAGCGCCACAAACCGAAATCATTCACTCCGGTGAACTTTTCAATCTCATACTTTGTTGAAGGCATCTTCTACACGCTCACCGCACCAATTTGTTGTGAAAACCGATACCAATAACAAAGTATAATAGGGAATTAGAGAGGATAAGAAGAACACAAGAATTGGTTATAACTGCTATTCTTTCACTTTCTCTTAGAACAAGATTACAAGTTTACAAGAATAACAAATAACCTCTCTCACCCTAAATTAGGATTTGCAGCTTAGCAATGATGAGAGTCTAGTATGCTATTTATAATAAAACCTAACATACTAACTAATGGGCTTTTTCAGCAAGGCCCATTACACAAGCCAACTTAATAAACAAGCTAACTTAACAAATTAGGGTTTAAACACTAAAACCTAATTTAACATGCTAACAACCCTAGCATCTTCGACATCTGCATGCTAGACCCATCTTCGACTACAGCATGCACACTTCGACACCAGCATGTGAACAATCTTTCGACTTCATGCTTAACTCTGTCGAACTGTCGAACCAAGAAGCTACCCTTCGACAATACTAGAGTTCGATCCAATATCGATCTCACACTACTTCATCAACCCCCTCCCCCCTTAATGGAACTAAGAAGAGCACACAGTCGATCTTCCTCCCAAACACGCAACCCCCTCCCCCTTATAAGGATTAAAAGTCAAAATTGAGATATTTATAAGAACCAAAAATATATTTAACGGTAGAAACACAACTTTTAAATATAAGTTTACACTTTTAAAAATTTGTATCTATCGATAATTTATGGAAGATAGTAGTATTCCTTTAAGACATTTTGTGACAAAGTTGCGACCATTGTGGTTAGTATGCATCCTATAGATACAACATGTTTGCGTGAAGTGGTGGTGTCCACGTGGTTATTAGCGTGGGAGTTTACACATAGATATTGATATTCACATGGTTTTGCTCCATATCGAAAGCCACACTGCCATGATTTGTCACCATCATCAACCCACAAACCCTGACTTTCAAACCTTGTTTTTCACCTATATTAGAATTCATGTTTTCCATATTCTACGTGGTTCATATCTTCCAATTGCATGGCCCAGTTGTTTATAGTTTGAGGAAGCAAAACTTAATACATACACCTGCCATCGTTTCCATTGCTACAATCCTATGCTAAATGAAGAATATGTAGTGAAGTTGTTGTGTATGGTTCATATTTTGATATAAATTAGTAGGAGCATGTCGAGTTATAAACACAAAGTAACAAGTAGAGTTATTAAATTGTTTTAAGAGTTTTGGTTTAGCTTAACTCAACTATAAAATACTTGTAAAGTGAAATAATAAATGATATCCAATAAATAGTATAGATCTGGTACTAGATAGTTTAACAAATTTTGACACTATTTTAAATTTTACATTGAGGATTATTGTCACTTATAAATATTTACATTGTATATAAATTTATTGTGGATTTTTGTAGATAAAAATAAAAAGATAAAAAAAAAATATTTCATCGATTTTTTATAAAAAAATATGAGATAAATATCAAAATTGTTTAAATTTAAAATAAAAAAATTAGTTTTGTAAATCAGATAAAATTGAAGAACCAAAATTATAATTTAGTCCAACGACATTAATTATGTTTATAGAGGAAGTTTCTAACAAAAGATAATTAAGCTGCCTTTGAGTGAAATTGAAGTCACTCCTCTACCTAGCTACCTAGCCATAGAAAACAAAGACACAAGCTCAAATGGATCAACATGTCATTTAGAAAAGACACTGTCTAAAAGGACAAAATGAAAAAATTAGAACACTTGTTTCTTGCACACAAAATGAAAAATAAAAAAGTTACATTGCAATTGCATCCATTGAATAGTTCTTACATAGAGAAGAAAGAAAATGAATATATATATATATATATATATATATATATATATATATATATATATATATATATATATATATATATATATATATATATATATATATATATATATATATATATATATATATATAGTTGTTCCTAATCAAAATGATCTTTCTCTATATCATTACCAAAAGTAATAAAAATGTACCTTTTCATAGGTTTCACTTTTCATCTATTACTTTGCATGTCTTCTTTAGATTTTCATCTCAATAATGCATCCATGCAGAACAAAAGTGAAATCATATCCAAATTTATAAACTATCATCTTCCTGTACCTTTCCCCCAAGTAAAAATCTACATTTTTTTTTACCTTCTTATTGTTTAATACAAATAATATTAAACTTTTTTTATTAAACACTTAAGCCTGCACTTAAATGATTGGGAGATTATTAGACTATTAGTAACTTAATTCCTCTGACATAAGTGCACTTTGAGTTGTGTCAGAAGACAAAAAACCGAAAAACAAGGAAAAAATACACTATTGTACACCAATGTGGACCCCTATACACTTACTCTATATGGTATATATATATTACACCTATCTATCTTCCATCCCATCATCCACTCTCAAAACTTTCCAACTTCCTCTTTCCAAGAACAAAACTCTTAACAAAATCACACATATTGTTTCAACATTCAAATTTCTCACTTCTTTAAATTCTTCTTCAAATGAGGCCTTCTTGTGTAGTACTAGTCTCTCTTCTCATTTTCTCAGTTCTCCTTACAAAAACTCAAGGTATTTAAATTTAAGTATAATTTTATATCATGCGGATTAATCAATTACTCTTTTCGATTATATTCTGTAATCGCAAACGTAGACAAAATGAAACCATTGTTGTAACGCACTTCTAATCTTCCTTTTTTTTTTTGCAGGGATACGTTTGGCGAAAGAGTCTTTAACATTCGAGAAACAAAAACAACATGTAGAAGAAGAAGCCACTCTTTGCAATGATCAACAAAAATGCACAGGTAGCCAGAAGAAAACAGCTTCTAAAGTTTCCAGAAAATCACACAATCAATTACCAAACGTTCATGAAGATTATTATGGACCTAGACGACATAGATCTAGGCACCATTAGTTTTTAAGTCCACAACTTTTATTTTTTTTCTTAATTTGTTTAAATTTAGAAGAAAAAATTATTATTCATTAAAATGGTATTAAAGATAATGACCATTTTACAATATTGTCCCGAAAAATTCTTATGACTATGCAAAAATGCAAGATTTTATTCTCTTCTCTTAATTGATTTATGCTTTAAAACAAGTATATAATAAAATTTATCTAATTAAGCATCATGAAAGAAATTTAATCATAATACTTATATATTTTGATGCAGGAAATATAAAGAATAGGAAACTTGTTACGACTTCAATTTCTACAACTAAATCATTGTCAAAGGTTGTGAAGAACAAAGATGAAGCAAAGGGTGTAAAAGTAAAATCAATGACAAATACTCCTAAGTATGTTCCTGAGGATTTTGTGGACATAACTGAGATGGATTATTCTCCAGCTAGGAAAAAATCTCCAATACACAATTAGTTGATTCTAGGTAGAAAAACAGACAAAAAGTGTTCCTTATATTTTGGTTAAATGTAATATTATTATAGACAGAAAAGTGATCATTTTGCAGAAATGTTGCAATTTTTTAAGGCTTAGAAATGATTTGTACATTTATATATTATGTTAACTTTATTGAGTATAAATCTATTTTAAGAATAAATTTCTTTTTTAAGATTACTTTTCTAGTCATCTGGGTGCATATTATTTTATTTTAGTATTGGTTATGTTGTTTTTCAAGTTTTTTTTTTTTTTGATAAGCTGTTTTTCAAGTTATGAAAGCAAAAACAATATGGGAACCAATGACTGCAAATTGCAGTATGCAAAAATTACCATTTCCTCCTTTTGCACACAGGAGTGACAATCGGCCATGCCCGCAGGACGGACATTGAACCTTTATGTCTAAAAATAGTAAAATTGTATGAAAAAATTTATGTCCGTACAAAAACAGGGCGGAACAGACACATTAAAGGGAGCGGGCCTAAAATCTTACCCCGCTCTGCAAAAAAATGCGGACAAAACAGACTTTCCCTGCAGACCGAGCCTATTTTGCCAACTGCAGCTGAGAAAACATACACACCCACAGTATTATATAGGAAGTGTGTTAAATTCAGAGATATTCCATTTAGTAATTTATTATAGATATTAAATTTTATTTATTCAACCGTCGAATTAATAATTATTATGAAATAGTCCCTTTGCATATTGTATCCTGGTAAAAGATGTGTATATTCAATCTCTCCAACGATCAAATTAGTGGTAGTCATTGAATCTTTTATGATGACATGTCATCTGACGGTCCTTAGACCATCTCCAATGGTGCAACCCATTTTTGAGTTCTTTATGGGTCTCACTAGCCATATTATCTCAAAATAATTTATTTAATATTTATTTTATTAGTGTAATTCAAATGGGTCCCACAACTTTACCTCATAAATTAATTTGATTGGGTACCACAATTTTTTACTAGTTGCATTGCAATGCAACTCTACTATGACATGGTATTTTGATTCAATATTTAATTGTTATATTGATGTCTAGTTGGAGAACTCATTGAAAAATACCACCATTGGAGATGCTCTCAGACGTTAGTCAATCCTGATGAAGTGTATTGTTAGTGTGTGACCATCTTCAGATTAAGAAATTTTACAAAGTTCTTTATTTGCTTTATCTCTTAAAACTCGGTGATATGATGTCACGCAAATTGGACCTCAGCCTAGTCTGAAACAAAAATATATAAATGGAAGAAATTCTCTAATTTTGTAAGTCGAACTTATATGACTCAACTCAAATTATATTTGTGTATTGCTCATCACTTCATTTTTTTCCATAACACTTTAAAGTATATTATGTGATTTAGTTTGAGTCTAAATTTTATTTAATTTCTACAATTTATTGTTTAACTTATTTTTATGTTTTCAATCAGAAACTATTTTTCATTCAATTTACTTTTATTCATAATCAATTTTATAAAACAAACAAATGCACACAGAGAATAAAATCAAGCCCCATTAACTCAAGATTTGATCGCATGTCTTCAAACCAATGAGAAAAGTCCACCTTTTTTTAACATGAGTGGGTTTTGATTTTTGAACTTTTCTTGGTGATCAAGGATTTTACCCCTTCAGCTAAATTCGATAAGTGGTGCTGGTGGTGTCATTCTAAAGATGGTTTTTACTCCGTGTCATTTGCGTACACCTTTATGTGTGAGAGAGAGAGAGGAGAGAGGAGAGAGAGAGGAGAGAGTGAGAGAGAGAGAGAGGAGAGAGAGAGAGAGAGAGAGGGAGAGAGAGAGAGAGAGAGAGGGAGAGAGAGAGAGAGAGAGAGAGAGGAGAGAGAGAGAGAGAGGAGAGAGAGAGAGAGAGAGAGAGAGGAGAGAGAGAGAGAGAGAGAGAGATGTCCCCCTCCAAAATAATTTTTTCCTCCTGACAAGTCCTTCCGGATATAATGCCTACTAGAGAGAACTTGCTTAAGAGGAAAATCCAACTAATTTTGAGGATGCCATTTGTCCTTACTACTCGAGAGCTATTAAGTTGTCCTTTTATCTTTTTGTTATTTATGAATTAATAGTTTTTATTGGTATAGAATTTTTAGTTGGCCGGGGAGGATTATGGTTTTACTTTGAGATTTTATGACCCTATTTTAGATGTTCTTGTCATAGGATAGGGGAATTGTTTTATGATTTTCTATATTTTGATTTAGTCGATTTGAAAATTTTGAAATGATATGGTGCTCTTAGGTAAATTGGTGACTTCGAAGGACATGGAAAACTTGAGTACTTTCTTGACATTAAAATGGTATCTTAGTAAATATCTGAGTAACTCTTGTGTTTTTTCGGTCTAACTCGAGAATTTTATCATGCATCAATAATGCCTTGAGCATCTTTGTTCTCAGGTAGGGATTGATGTTCATTGTATAGATGGTTGTCTTGAGACATATAGCTCTGGTTCTTCATTTTTGGCGCTATCTTTGTCTTTCTCGTTGGGTTTTTGTTTTATCTTCGTATTGATGGTTGGTTTCTTATTGCTGGTATGCTGCCACTTTTATTTTATTTTTTTGGTTAGATACCTCTTGTGTCTTCTATCAACCTCGCTGATACACTCTTTTATCCTTTTATTCTTTAGTGCCTCCATATTTATATATTCTATTTGTTTAAAAAAAAGATAAAATTTTCAGAAAATTTTCCAAAGAAAATTGTGCAAATGAGATAAGTTGCATCTCCACATCAATTGTTCAAACATGTGAGGTGATAAATTGTGTAGGACCCAGGACGAGAAGTGTCCATTTCTAAAATCAGCAAAACTAATATTTATACCCTTTATAAGAAAAAACCAAACATTACACCATTATATGAACAATTATTTTGTACCCAAAAGGCTTAATATTTAAAATAATTTAAAGCAAATAAATTATTTGTGTGTTAACTGATGTGGACTTATAGTAGGGGCTGGCTTTAATTTTGGTCCATCGCCATGGCAGGGAACACCTTCGTGTGATACCAATGGGATATTAATTTACTTGGTCTCCTGTGTGATGTCAATTGGTCGCTCAGCATGTTATTCATTTGGCTGATAATAAATTTATAGAAAATATTGTGTTGCTAACTATAAATATAGGTGGGATCGAATTACATTCGAAAAGTTACACCACAAGTTATAATTTATATGATATTATGTTTCAATTCAACGATTGATTTTGAAAAATATATTCAAAATGAAATTATTAAGCGAGTGTAACTCGTGATGTAACTCTTCAGGTATAATTTGATTCCTTCTTAAATAAGAAATCTGCAAATAAATTATTAAAAATATTGTGCTATATACTAAATAAAAAATCTGCAAATAAATTTAGTAGATCTATCTCTCACAATGTGTAATGCTTTAGGGAAGTGTTCATAACGATCATCATTTGTCGCCATTCTCTTTAGATTTTGTTGGATTATGTCACCAACCATCTGCAATTTATTGTAATCACTATGAGACGGATTAGCAGATAGGCCAATGATATAAAGAAATAGGTTTTCAGGGCCGGCCCAATTAATGCAGAGGCTCCGTTCTAATTTTAAAAATGGGTCCAAATTTAAAATAGAAATATAATTATAATAGTTAAAAAAGACACATAAAAAATATAATTATATATTAATCAATAATATATTTAATTATAATTACTTTGAGGTTTGATCTATCTCAATTTTTGTATGCATTAAGTTTTTATCATAACATTTTTCTTAATTTATGTGATTTTTATTATAAAATTTTATTTCGATTAATATTTAAGGAAAAAAATTAGACATTTCAAAATTTTGAGGCCTCCCTAAATATGAGGCACTGTGTTGTAGCACTTCCTGCACATGCACAGGGCCGGCCCTGAGGGTCTTATATTAGAGATATATTTAATAGCATGTTATTAGTTTGTTAAGAGTTTTTTTTTTAAGGTTTATTATTAGTTTGTTAGGGTTTACTATTTTATTGTTAGGGTTTATCATATTTTCAAGTATATGCATGATAAATTATCAGCCTCAATATTATGTATCATTGAACCGTAAAAAACAAAATATTTTCGAGTTAACTTTATATTATGGCATTCGAGTACGGTACCGATTCGAAAGAGATATTAGAGAGTAAAAATACCTCCAAATTACCTGAAACGAAGGACGCAACAAAGAATGCTAAAGCCTATCATCTAAACAACTCTGATAATTCTGGAACTCTACTCATGACAACACTGCTGAATGGAAAGAATCACCGCACATGGTCGAGATCAATCAAGATGGCTTTGCATGCAAAGACGGAACTGAGTTTCATTGATGGAAGCAACAAGAAACCATCAACTCAATATGAAGTATACCATGACTGGGGGAGAAGGAGGATTCAATTGTGACGACTTGGTTGATCAATGCGACAAAACCAAAGCTACACAGCAGCATCTCACATGTTTCAACGGCTCAAGATGTATGAGTTGATCTTGAAGAACGCTTTGCTCAGACCAATGCACCACAAATTCATGAGTTATGGAGAAACTTGTGTTTAATGCAAAAACAACCAGAAAAAGCATAACAGACTACTACACTTAATTCAAAAATCTTGTTGATGAATTGAGGGAATTACAAACCCTACCTGAATGCAGTTGTGGAGCTGCTAAAGTGTTGACACAAGTGAGAGAAGAACAGCGAGTCCATCTCTTTTTTAGAGGCTTTGATAGTTAATGATACTCACATGTCAAGGCAACCATACTTAATATTGATCCATTAGCCTCACTTAGGTGTGTCTTTAATCAGATGCAAAGAGAAGAATTTTCTTTAGCAGTAGACAGGGAAAGAGATTCCAAGGGTGAAAATCCGTATGCGTTTTACTCAGGTGCGGATAGGAAGAGAGGAAAGGAATATCACTCAAGATTAAAGTGAGATCATTTTAGGAAAATTGGACATGTCAAGGAAAAATGCTTTGAGTTTTTGTGATATCCAGCAAATTGGGAATCATGAAGAACTCAAAGGTGAGAACCTGACAAACCAGGAGGGCAACAAGTAGCAAATATTGATCAAGCAACTGAAAGAAAAGAATATCCAAAAGCATCAAAATCAAGACATGCCCTACATGGAGTTCATGCCAAAAATCATACAAACCCACATGAAATCATGACAGGTAAATTTGAATATTGTTTCAATTAGATATTTGATAGTGGTGTTTCACACCACATTACTCCTTTGACCTTAATATTGAAAAAAAATCAAAAAATTAAATAAACATTTCTACATAGCTACAACAACAGGGATTTCAACCTTAGTTGAAAATATGGGGGATGTAAATTTATCAAGTTCCTTATGCTAAAAGATGTGTTATTGGTTCCTAGTTTTAAATGCAATCTGATTTCAATTCATAAATTAACATAATATTTAAATTGTTATGTGATTTATGATCAAAATTCTTGCATAACACGGGACAAGGCCTCGAAGAGGATGACTGGATCAGGTGACCTACATGAAGGGGTTTATGTGTTTATAAAAAAAATCAACAAGGCTTCATTGGTGCAGCTAAGAATGACAAGGCAACCTTATGGCATGTCAGAATAGGACATTCCTCAAATCAAGTTCTTCAGCATATTTCACATTTAGGCAATTGTAACTTTGATAGAACATATTATTGTGATGTATGCCACAAGGCAGAACAATGTAGAACCCCTTTTCCATTAAGTGTTAATAAATTTGAAGCACCTTTTGAATTGATTGACTGTAACTTATGGGGGAAATACCACACTGCCACAAACAATGGATCACATTACTTTCTAACCATTGTGGATGATTACACTCGTGGCACATGGGTATATTTAATGAAACACGAGACAAAAACTGTATAGCATTTGATTAGTTTAGCAACGTAATCAAAACACACTTTAATGTGCATATCAAGAGGATTAGGAATGACAATTGGACATAGTTTACTAACTCTGATTTCAAGTGTTTCATTCAAAAAGAAGGGATCGTGCATGAAATTTCTTGTGTTGCCACACCTTAACAGAATGGACGTGTGGAATGCAAGCATAGATTAATGTTGAACATAGCACGTGCCTTGAGTTTTCAAGCAAATCTCCCATTGCGTTTTTGAGGAGATTATATATTAACAGCAACATATCTAATCAATAGAACCCCTACGGTAGCAAATGAGGGAATCACTTTATACGAGTTACTCTTTAAGAGAGCACCAAACTATAAGCACTTGAGAACTTTTTGCTGCCTTTGCTACAAGAAAAATAACTCAAAAGGAATCAGTAAATTTGATCCTAGAGCTAAAAGATGTATTTTATTGGCTATCCGGAAGGACAAAAAGGATGGAAAGCTTACAATCCAAAGACTCGTGAATGCTGCATATCAAGAGATGTAGTGTTTTATTAGCATATCTTTTCTTGCCATGTCCAAGACAATAATGGGCCTACTAATTTTGGAAATAATTCATTAAGTGATAACCTCAATGATGAGCCTTCACTCTATAATGATGCAGAATTGGAAGCACCAAACCTTAAGGAAATCCTCATAATGACCAAACATCAGGTCCTACAAAGAGTTTACCTATTAAGGAGGCTGAATACATAAATTAAATTGAGAGTGAGCCTATAGATCAAGAACATGTATCCATAGATGACGTGAAAAAAGAAGTTAGCAATGATTTTAAAAAAGAATCACTAAGTGAATGTGAAAGATAAGCCTCAAATGAGGGGGAGCCTCAGGACATGCCCCACATAAGACGACCTTCAAGTTATCTAAAAGACTATGAATGTAGAAAATTAAACATAAACCCCAAGTGCATGGCATTGGTTCCAGAATCCTCTTCAGGTATCATATATGCCATCTCGAAATTTTTAAAATGTGATGGCTTGGTTGATCAATGCGACAGAACCAAATCTACACATCAGCATCTCACACGCTTCAACAGCTCGAGATGTATGGGTAGATCTTGAAGAACGCTTTGCTCAGACCAATACACCACAAATCCATCAGTTATGGAGAAACTCGTGTTTAATGCAAAAAAAAACAAAAAACGTAACATATTACTACACTAAATTCAAAAATCTTGTTAATGAATTGAGTGAATTGCAAACCCTACCTGAATGCAATTGTGAAGCTGCTAAAGTGTTGACACAAGTGAAGGAAGAACAACGAGTTATTGTTATGTTAATCTATGTTGATGGCTTGATCATTCCTAGTAATGACGTTAAGGCTTGTGATCATTTCAAGCAATATCTTAGTCAATGTTTCCACATAAAGAATCTTGGTTCCCTTAAATACTTCCTAGGTTTGGAACTAGCACAAGAGTCATAAGGGATAGTCCTTTATCAAAGAAAATACACGTTAGACATTCTACAAGAATGTGTAATGCTTAGTTGTAAGCCTCCTTTGTTTCCCATGGAACAAAATCACAAAATTGCTTTGGCCAAGGGACTTCCACTCTTAGAACCGTCAAGGTATAGGAGACTAGTTGTTCGCCTGATTTACTTAACTATCACTAGGCCTGAACAAACCTACTCAATTCACATTATAAGTCAATTCATGAAAACACCACTCCAATACCGTTTGGATGCTGCTATTGAGTCTTACGATATTTAAAATTTTCTCCTAGACAAGGTATCATTTTTCCACAACATAATAAACTATAACTAGTTGGCTGCTATGACTCGAATTGGGACCTGTGTCCCATCACCAAAAAAGTCCATCTCAGGTTATCTAATGAAACTTGGCAATGCTCCAATATCATGGAAAACAAAGAAATTAGCCACAGTCTCTCGATCCTTAAGTGAGGTTGAATATCATGCAATGACACATGTCACAAGTGAATATCATCCCATCTTTCGCTAGCTTAGATATGTCATTGGATGTACTATATGATTTGGAGCTCCTTCAGACTCTTCTGGTGTCCAACTAATTTTAGGGACACTTCACTTGAACAAGAGACGAGATATGGGGCAAAATATGTTGTACTTATCCAAAGCAAAAGTGGATCCCCGTTGTAAATGGCTAGTGGACAGTGTTAGAACATAGTTTGGTTCTAATCATATTTTTAGTGTTTTAATGATAACAAGCAAATAGATTTTATATAAGCAAATGTGGTACTCTAATTATACATTTCTGATTTCAGAAGATGATCCAATATAAGTACCATCAGAACTTTATGTGCAAAGATGAACAAATACAAAAATGCTCAAGTCTGAAGACAACTTCTGTTAAAGCACCAAAACGTTGCGAACTTACTGATACATAAGATATATTCCAAGTTGAACAGAAGATCATGAAGTCCGATTCAAAAATAAAGATACCATTAAAGACATAATCATTAGCAAGGCAGCTGCAACACTCAAAAAGCGCAACTCCCAATGTTGATTGAAGAAGCTATCCATATGCAGCTCATTGGAGAAAGCAAAACGAAAAGCAAACACGCAAGCATTAATTATTTTTGTTCAAAGACAAGTTAATAAGCAAAAAATCTCAAGCTATATATTCATGATCATTTGAAACAACAAAAATACACGCATGTGAACATCATCAAACTAAAAATCATCAAAGTGTGAAGAAACATCAAAACTCGCTGAAGGAAAAATTTCTTATTCATATTCTAAGTTCAAACTCTCTGTACTAAAGATTAGTGAAATATCACGTCTGTGATTAACACTTTGTAGAAGCAATCCTAAACACTATCATTTGAAGTTACTTGGTAACAGATCCTTTAAAGACCAGTTGGGTTAGAAGTCTCAAGAATTCTAGGACTAGTTGAGTCTTAGAAGTTGGTTAGTCACAAACAGTTGGTTTGTGCAGGTTGTTAGTCACCAGCAGTTTGGCTCGTGCATTGTATTGTTAGTCACACCAGTGGGCTATGCAATTATAATCAAGTTCTGATTATAGTGGATTAAGTCCTCGTTGAGAGAGGCAAATCACCTGAAGAGGGTGGACTGGAGTAGTTTGAGTTGCAAACGAACCAAGATAAAAATAATCGTGTTCTCTGTATTATTTTGAGCGAAAAAGAATCACTTATTCAACTCCCCCCCCCTTCTAAGTGTTTTCTCAACCTTCAGACAGTCAGTGAGTTTTAGAACCAAATTGGTTAATTTGAAGAATAATAATCTCTAACTTTTGCATTCATCTGAAACAATTTTGTCGGGTTAGAGGAACAAAATCTCACTCATATAGCATCATTTCCTAAAACTAAAGGATCAAAGCTCCGCTTCTTGTAGAATCATTATCCTTATCAAAGGAACGAAAAATCACTTTGTCTACCACGATTTCCTATAGCTGAAGAAACTTAATTTAATGCAGTTTGGTTGGCACCATTACCTCTAATCAAAGAACAAAAAGTCACTTTGTTTAATGATATTTTGTCTCATAAAAAAATATTTTGGATCATCTAATCATCACTACAAAAGTCAAATAATCTAGTTGATAACTTGAAGTTAGCATCATCAATTTGGCATCCTCTAGAAATTAAAGTTATATTTTGAAGATTTCAAATTTCTCTCTTAGAGAACCATGTTCAAATCATTACAATTGACAATAGTACAAAGGCCTAATGGTACAAATTATGTGCACCAAAATCTACAAAATAGATTATGCACAATATTCTAGACACGTAGTATGATTCTTATAGTGGCTCAAATCCTACGGAGGTTCTCCTACAATAACGTGATCATGTCATGTCATTATGTAAACATAACTAATAATGTGCAAAGAAAAGTGTGAGTTTATTGATGGGATGTTAAATAGTCGTTATGTAGTAGGTTATTTATAGGTAAATTTGTAATTTATATTCTAGTTTTAGAAAATGTTTGCTACATTTCCATAAAAGTCAATTTTTATTAGAGTTTGACCTAACTCATCCTTACAAAACCGATGGTAAGGTGAGGAGTGTCCCTCTATATATACTCTTCAATGCTCTATCTCCAATCAATGTGGGACTTTAGGATCTTCCTAATACACCCCCTCACGCCCAACAGACTTTACTCATCCTTACGAAATCGGTTGGTAAGGTGATGAGTGTCCCTCTATATATACTCTTTCAATGCTCTATCTCCAACCAATGTGGGACTTTAGGATCTTCCTAATACACCCCCTCATGCCCAGAACTCTTTTGGGCATGGTGTGTGAATATTAACAGTGGGCGGCCCATGATCCGATCGATAGGCTTTGATACCATATTAGAGTTTGACCTAACTCATTCTTACAAAATCGGTTGGTAAGGTGAGGAGTGTCCCTCTATATATACTCTTTCAAAGCTCTATCTCCAACCAATGTAGGACTTTAGGATCTTCCTAATAACTTTCAAGAAAAAATACGAAACATAAGCATTTTAAGGGAAACTTCGAACTATTAGAAACCTATGGAAAAACTACTTGAAGTTTAGTGCCAAATAAAGCTTCAGAAATCAGAATATTGGGAAGAAAACAATTAGGACTCTAAAGTAATGTTGGAAAACACAACCATGTTAATGTAGGTGTAAAAATATAAACAATCTCAAAAGTCAACAAAAAACAAGCACCTTATGAGGTAGCATAATCAACTCATGTTGAACAGTACGACTGTGTTGTTCCTTCAACTTCAAAAAATGTCTCATTAAAGCGACAATATGTAGTTGTCTCAATATTATGGATCCTCAACTATAAAATGCGACTCAGAGTTATTAGTTTATGCACATTTTATTTCATCAAAATCTATTCTAATATCAAGAAATCTTCAATCTTACATTAAGTTCTTATCATATTTTTAAGTTTTCTTTTGTTCATCGATGTTATTAGTTTTGCACATTGCTTTCTTGTTCACTACATTCAATTTTATCTAATCATATATTTACTTATTTTATTTATTCGTCGTTTTTCATCTTTTTTTCCTCTTGTATTTTATTTTGTTTTCTTTACTGATGTCTTTCAATATACGCATTGTTACTATGTTAGAGTAATCTACCCATCTTAGAATAGTGAGAAATCTAAAGATATATTTTATATAAAACTATCAAGTAAAATATAATTAATCTATCCTTATATATATATATATATATATATATATATATATATATATATATATATATATATATATATATATATATATATATATAAGTTGTTAAGTTGTTTAACAGCTTTTGGCGCCAAATATAAGGACAACATTATAATTTTTTATATTTTTTATTATTTATGTAATTATTTGATATCATTTATCTCATTAACTACTATATTTATTTATTTTTTACTATTTATCTTACTATTTAATATTATATGTCCTATAAATTACGATGTAATTATTATTTATTTAATATTATTTATTGTATTAACTATTAATTTTATTTATTTACTACTATTTATCTCAGTACTTAATATTAAATGCCCTCTTATATATATAAATTGTTAAGTTATTTAGCAACTTTTGACACTATAAATGTAAGGACAACATTATAATTTTATAGTTATTTATTTAATTATTTAATATTATTTATATCACTAACTATTATATTTTTTTTTTTTTTTTTACTATTTATCTCAATATTTAACATTATATGTCCTACAAACTACCATTTATTTATGAGGAGGGTTATATTGACTCCAAGAGTAAGTGTTCAACACTTACTCCAAATTATAACCATTGATTTTCATTAATCTAACGGTTTTAATTGTTTAATCTAGTTATTTTTGGAAATATTTTTCTATATAAAATTTTAATTAAAACCGTTGGATTAATGATAATCAATGGTTATGATTTGGAGTAAGTGTTGTACACTTACTCTTGAAGTCAATATAACCCTCCTCTTTATTTATTATTTATTTATTTAATTATTTAATATTATTTATTAACTACTATATTTATTTATTTACTACTATTTATCTCATTATTTAATATTACATGTCCTACAAACTACTATTTAATTTCTAAATTTTTTATATTTAATTGTTAAATTGACCATTTAACCCTACAATTAAATAAATAAGTTAAAATTAATAAGTTCCCATTAGAAGTTTTCTATTAGAAAACAAAAACCATTCAATCGCACATGCCACATTTCTATAAACTTCTATCCATCCCCCATTAATTTCTCATATACCTCATTAAAAAAAATCTCTTCATTCATATTTTTATTAACTTTTCACTTACTTCATTAACTTCTCATTATAAATAATTATCTTTCATTCATACATACAAATTTTCCTTCATACATATTAAATGAATCACTCATAATTAACTAGATATCATATCATATTGGAGGGAGCAACTATCTATCCTGCAAACAAAAATTATGTTCAAATATAACAATCAAACTCACGCTATATAAATTTTCCTTTCATACATTTTAAATGAAGTGACTCAAAATCAATTAGATATCATACCATATTGGAGGGAGCAACAATCTATCATGTAAACAAAAATTATGCCCAAATTCAAGAATCAAATTCAGACTATACAGGACCATCTAAGTTATACAAAGAAGAAATCAAATTCACGACTATAATTTTGTAGAGGTATAAATATGTCATAGAAATTCAATTATGTTGTTCATTTTCCTTTGCATATCAAATTAAAATATTCTTCAAATTTTTAATTTTAGCATTTTATTCTATTACTTTTTTCTTATTTTATTTTCTTTTATTTTTTGCTTTTTATTTCAATTATATTTTATTGATTAGTAAAAAGTTTTACATCACTAAATTTAATCTCACATTACATACAAGCACACTGCATTTTACACTATAATTTTTTAAAATTTTTCTTATAACCTCATCTACAAATATTTTATAAATTTTCTGTCTATACTAACAGATACAAGCACACTCTTTTTTACACTTTATAAGTTTTTATAAATTTTCTGTCTATACTAACAGATACAAGCACACTCTTTTTTACACTTTATAAGTTTTAGTTACTTTTTTCCCCTAATTGGGTTGAAAATATATAATAATATTATTATTTATTCATAATATATAAACTATTAAATTGTTGTTAATTTTTTATTAAAAGATATACTTATTGAAAAAATATTTCAAACAAATATATTTTATATTTCAAAAAATATTTGTAAATAAAAATTTAATATAACTGACTGTACATCGCACGGGATGTCTAATATATATTCAATTGTCAATTGTTTTGATATTTCGTCAATGCTTATAATGAGTATATGTTTAATAATTTTTTATTTACTTTTTAAAATTATTACTTTATCATGGTCGATGAGATAGATCAAATAGTATATCTTAATTTAGTTAAATAGGTGTAAATGGTTTTTTTAGGTTCAATCTTTATTGGCAACATTTAATTAAATTTATGAATTAATGTAAATAAATTGTTGATGTTTATAAATCAACAATTTTTTCAAGAAAAATATTATTTATTATTATTAACTATATTATTTTAAAAATATATATTTTTAATATATAATTTATATTTTAGAGTTACATTTTAATTAAACAATTATTAAAAATAATTTGGTGTAGGTTTTAATATTTGAAAGTTCTTAAATTTAAATTTAGAACTTTTACATTCTGACTTTAAATTATACTATTCACAGGCTTACCAAAACTAACACTTTGTCTTTTTCATAAGAGCGACAACTATGCATATTTCTTTTCAAATTTCTTTCTTCAAATATCACCACTAGATCTCGTAAAAATCAAGATTATATCCATAATCCTTGCAATCATCTTTTTCATTTCTACTTGAAATGCCTTACGTTCAAAATCATAAGTTGTTATAATTTGAAAAATGAGATTTTTGGGTTTGACACGGTTGTTTTCTTCTTATTTTAACACCTCATCTCTAATTTTTTTTTAAAATATATCATTTTTCGAATCCTTGCATCAAAAACATAGAGAAAAGCTATATGTTTTCTCAATACTATATATTTTGACACCAAACCCTTTTGTCGATTTTGTACATTGGTGAGAACAGGAACTACCCGATCAAATAGTCTTCCTTCTGCGCTTAGCCCTTCCCTTAAGATGAGAACAAGAGGGGTGAACTTCACCTGAAATCATTTCCTAGGATTGATTGGCTTGTTTAAGGCAAGGCTCGACGTAGTTGAGTTATGAAATCTTCTCAAACATTTTCGCTACCATTGTTAGATGGTTCTTCATATTGAAAATATCTTTGCTATCATGATTTACAAAATTCACATTATGGTAAAACTTCAAATCCTAAGATATGTTGGGAGAATGATTTTGAATCATGAATATAAAATTAGTGAGATTAACAGTGAAATTACAATCCATGCATCGTCTTTTAGTTTTGATGTTTTTGCCAATTTGTATATATGTGTTATTTGATTATTCGTGCGTTTGTAATTTGTTCGTTATTTGATTACAACCCTACAGATAGGAAATTAGTCATACTAATTTCCACTCCGCTTGGTTGGATTAGTATATGGCGTATAATTATTAATTATGACCCTCCGATTAGAATTTATAATGTATAACTAATTATGACTCCATTTGATCGAATATAGAATTATATTCGACTTCAATTAGTATTGTACGTCAAATAATTTTCTCATAGAATCTCTTTCGGCATACCATTCGATCGAGGGGTAAAATCGCTCAAGAAATTAAGTTTTCCATCAAGCCATCACAACAACAATCATTAAAACATGCATTTTAAATAACACTCGTGGAAAAAAAAAACATTTTCATCCCCACATACAAAACCCAAAAATATTTAGGAAAAACCTTTAATCTAAGAACACCACCTCTTAGATTGAACCTGTAAAAATGAGTTGATATAAAAAGATGATGATGACTTTGATTTCTACTTCTTCAGAAATCCTACAAGCATGCAAGAAGCTCATTTTTCCTTTTTCACATGTTCTCCTCATTATCTCTAGAATTCCATTAATTCTGAGTTTTAGTAAGATGACTAGAGTGGGATTGTGAGGGATTTCTAGCTCTGAGGGCTTAAATGGTTCCAAAGAGAATTGATCAAAATACCCTTCAATTAAAACTAACTTTCTAAGAAATACCCTTAATTCCAACTTAAGCTATAATCTCACATATTTACTCTATTTATCAATAGTAGATGTTAAACATGTTGAAATTAGGTCGGGGTATTATAAGGTGGATCTTATAGTTATAAATTTACATTTATTTAATTTATCTTTATTGAGTACATGGATGTGGAGATGCATTTCTAATGACAACACAGTCTGGAGGAATTTAATTGTACATAGCTATGGTTTGGTGGCGCCAAAATTGCTCAATTTGATTGTAGGTAATATATAGTTAATGAGACATTTGTGACATTAGAAAGGATAAGAAAACTTGACCATAATGGTTTTCAAAGTTGTGTCAGAAGGAATATTGCAAAAATGGAAAACGCTTTATTTTAGGTTAGGTTAGTAAGTATTATATTATGAAATTTATGCATTGCATTTAGTTTGTGCAAATAAATATGTTCATGTTGATAACATATTATTATAGAGGCAATTCAGATTTTGGCGTGCGACTAAGGAATGGGATGACATACAACTTTATTTGAATTAAAATGCATTTAATAATTTCTCTATAAAATATTGTCATCAAGTGATATTAAAGTATCGGATTTGTGATGGTTATAAGGAGAGTTTCATCTCGATGATGCATCAATTATAGATAACAAATGTACCTTAAAAAACTCTAGTGTTTGGATATAGATTATTGCAAGATGGATTGCCAACTCTGGTAAAATTATAGAAAAGAGGTGTCATTTAAGATGTAAATCAACAATATTATGTATTGTGTTATAACGAAATTGAAACGACGACAAGTCACTTATTTTCCACCTACCAAAAGTCAATATTAATTTGGGTGCACATCTTTAATTGGATGGATTGGAATGCTTCGTAATGGGGAGTTAAAATGGTGGAGAATTTTTTACTATTCAAAGGTGTTTGTAAAGGAGAGGACAGTAAGAAGTAGAGGTGGTGACATGGATTCAGTCTATTGGGCATGCTCGTTTTGCTTGCATTTTTCATGAAGTGAAACAAGATTTTAGGCCTACACCCTCTAGTATGTCATGCCCCACCCTATTTTTTGTCGGCTTTTGAGCATGCGAGAATTAACAAGAATTTTAGCATCTTTCACCCTTTAGATGTGAAAATCTTGCATGTCCACCCCACACTGGCCCCATATTCAACCCTTAGTAAGAAGGAGTCTCATGTGATTTCGTTAGCTTTGGCATGGACGATCTGGTTGGAAGATAATGAAACTCTTTGTATGGAAAAAATTAGTGAATATTGCATATTTGGTTGAAAGAATTAAGAGGATGCCATGGTCTTGATTCATTTATGGAGAATGTAGGAATAATAACC